>NC_054380.1:142381656-142681656 GCF_017654675.1 Xenopus laevis | reverse complement strand
GGATCACTGAACTCACACTCACACTCACACTCACACCAACATTCAACTTTACACTTCCATTCCAGAAAAATGGTAAAAAAATAAAAAATATAAAGTAATTGAAAAGTAGTTTAATTTCCAGTGAACTGTCTAAAACCAACTGAACTGAAATAGGGGTTTGGAAGGTGACAAATCCCTTTATGATTTCAGAAAAGCTAATTTTAGTGCCTTGAGGGCTGCCCTACAGAGTATTGATTGGGGCATTAGGTTTTCAGCTAAAAACACAGAACAGAAATGGTTGTCCTTTAAACTGATATTAAATCATTACTGTTCTCAATTTATTCCCTTAAGAAGTAAATGTAGAAGCTCTAAGAATCATCCTGTGTGGCTTAATACAGAAGTAAAGAAGTTAATGGGAAAGAAGAGAAAGGCATTTAATAACTACAAATCTGTAGGGACAGAAGCTGCATTTAATGAATATAAACACTGTAATAAATGTTGTAAATCAGCAATCCGGAAGGCAAAGATAGGAAATGAGGAGTGTATTGTGGCTGAGGCTAAGACTAACCCCAAAAAGTTTTTTAATTATATTAATAGTAAAAAGATGCAGGTTGAGAGTGTTGCTCCATTAAATAATGGTACCAGTATGGTTGTAACAGATACAGAAAAGGCAAATGTGTTAAATCAGTTCTTTTCTTCAGTGTATACAATAGAGGAGTGTGAGTTCCCAGGCTCTCACAGTATCTTCCTCTGCTTTGACTGTAACTGATAATTCATCATCTGTGACCAATACCGCCTCAAGTTCTTGTGGGTATTTACAAAATAAAACCCTTGTTCTGTACGAGCCTCTGGTATGCTATACTTTATTTTGACACAAAAACAAGAGGTATAGTTCAACACCAACTTCACTGTATCAGGTGTTGTGCCTCTATATTACTATTAGTATTCTCAGTATTCACATTATTCCTACGCCATATCAGTACCCACAGTCCCTCTACTGCATATCAGTACTCACACTCTCCCTACCCCATATCAGAACCACAGTCTCCCTATCTCATATCAGTACTCACAGTATCGCTACCTCATACCAGTACCCCTACCCCCATATCAGTACTCACAATATCCCTACCCCATATCAGTACTCACAGTATCCCTACCCCATATTAGTACTCACATTATCCCTACCCCATATCAGTACTCACAGTATCCCTACCCCATATCAGTACTCACATTATCCCTACCCCATATCAGTACTCACAGTATCCCTACCCCATATCAGTACTCACAGTATCCCTACCCCATATCAGTACTCACAGTATCCCTACCCCATATCAGTACTCACATTATCCCTACCCCATATCAGTACTCGCATTATCCCTACCCCATATCAGTACTCGCATTATCCCTACCCCCATATCAGTACTCTTAGTCCCTCACTATACTAAGGATGTGCTACTTTATTTCGCTGCAGGGTTTTGCACCAAGAAGTCGACAGAGGCCCCACATAGACTGACTGTATGTGATTATAGGGAACACCCCTCTATTAGAATTAATTAGTAGATCAGTGTAATTAGATGCTGGTGCAGTTACATTGGAGGTTCAGCCTTTAATTCTCATTTGCCCCTACACCCCCTACACCTCCATCTGCACACACTCACTCTGCTCACACACACACACATTTATACACACACACACACATATACAGGTAACAAAATACATAAAGACCCCTAAACACACATGCCCCCCCCCAGCACTCACCTTGCTCCAGGATTCAGGGTCACTCAGCCCCCAGATGCTGCATCAGAACCCCAGTTGTATGAGCAGGAAGGGGGGGAGCCTGTGGATCAGTCTCAGCCATTGGGGCTCCAGTGACAGACACAAGCTGCACCCTATCTGCTCACAGGGGCCACAACCCAGAAACCCATGGGATGTTCTGTAGGGTCTTTCCTGGACCTCACTCCCTCTCACTGGCACATCTGAACCCACTTCTACTTATGGTCCTGGTTCTGCTCAGAGGTTCTGTTGGTTTTTTCTCTGGTTGTTGTTCTGGTTCTGCTCAGAGGTTCTGTTGGATTTGCTCTGGTTGTTGCTCTGGTTCTGCTGAGGTGGTTCTGGATCTGCTCGGTTGCAGAGCTGGTTCTGCTGTAGAATGCAGGTCTAGACCCAGGAGGAGGTTGTGCTGGTTCTGTTTGGGGTCTGGTTCAGTGCATTGTTCTTGCAGGGCTGTGAATAGAGTGTGTGTGTCAGTGTGTGAGTCTGGGAGTGTGTGTGATGCTCAGATATTGTGGTACCGTGGATTAGTGTGCGGTACATTGTGTGAACATGTGATACACTAATATAGTGTGTGATACACAGAATGATTGTGATGATGCTGGTGTGTAAGTGAATGGGATTTAGTGAGTGTGCAGAGCTGTGTGTGAGGCCCGGGCCCTATAGAGAGAGAGAGATACTCGGGTACCAGTGTAGTGTCTGCAGCTCAATGCTCTGCTCTCTGTGCTCTCAGCAGTCTGATGTCACTACCTGAGGAGGGTGGAGCTAAATCACATTAACCCTTCAGCTCATTCACACTTGTACTGTATCTACCATTGCCCTCCTCAAAGCAAACTTACCCTGTGTCACTTACCTACTGACCCTCCAGCATCTGTGCCCATCTCTCTCATTTTAGCTCTCAATTTCCTACTCACATACAGCATCACTTACCTACCCCATTCCTCATATACCCACCCACTTACCTGCTCTATTATTTACATGTATTTTAAGAGCACTGTATTCTTCATCAGTCCCTGCCCCAGTGAGCTTACAATCTAAGGTCCCTATCTCATTCCCATCAGTCCCTGTGCCAGTGAGCTTACAATCTAAGGTCCCTATCACATTCCCATCAGCCCCTGTCCCAGTGAGCTTACAATCTAAAGTCCCTATCCCATTCCCATCAGCCCCTGCCTCAGTGAGTTTACAATCTAAAATCCCTATCCCATTCGCATCAGCCCATGCTCCAGTGAGCTTACAATCTAAGGTCCCTATCTCATTCCCATCAGTCCCTGTGCCAGTGAGCTTACAATCTAAGGTCCCTATCACATTCCCATCAGCCCCTGCCCCAGTGAGCTTACAATCTAAAGTACATAAAAACTCCCTGCATCATACTCCTGTGCCTGGTATAGGGCCCAGTGCTGGGAGTTGCCATGCTGTACTGGTATAGATCAGTACTGAGTAGCCATTTGCCAGTCTATTGCCAGAACTCTTGCCGACACCCCAGACTGACTGATCTGAGCAGCTATGAGGAACGACATCCCCGCTCTTCTGTAAGTGGAACTGCCCTCCAGCTGTGATTGGCTGATATCTAATCAGTAGCCACAATAGCCGGTGCATTACTGACCAATCAGGGCAACTGATTTCTCTACTAATTTGATATAGAAACACTCGGAGCCCCCCATTAATGTTACTGGTTTTGTAAAGGGTGAGTGACACTGAGCTGGAAATTATTCTTTCCTTTAGGGGAAGTTTTGGGGGGCCCCCCTCAGCATGCATACCTCCCAACTGTCCCTTTTTTGGAGGGACAGTCCCTCTTTTGACAGCTCAACCCGCAGTCCCTCATTTGCACTGGAAAGTCCCTCTTTTCTCTGCACTGAACAGCCAGAAAAAGAAACAAAGTTTCTCACTTAATTGGCTTTTAGCAGAGAGCCCAGAACAGCTAACAGGTGCAAATAAGATACTTTTGTAACAATTTTGAGACACAAAAACACAGTTTAGATAAGGAGAAATATTTTCAAACTTTCATAACCTGCCAAATTTTGTAAAACAAATATGGTAATTAGGGGGTGTGGCCACAGAAAGGGGTGTGGTCAAAAAATTGCTGCACTACGTGTGGGAACAATTTTTTTGTCCCTCTTTTTACTTCCAAAATGTTGGGAGGTATGAGCATGGGGCCCCTGTACATAATAGAAGGAAGGACATATATTGTATAAGAAATGTTACTGATATTCAGCAGGAGCCCCCCAGTATGTGTTGAGGGCAGTAGGTTGGGTATCTGTGATTTATCAGATGGGGTGCCAGTCCTCCAGCAGTATCATGGGCCTCCCCAATGCACCCCGGCTGCCACCGCACATTGATGGAAAACTGACACTTGGAGGTAAAGTCCTGCGCGGGTCCATTTTTCGGAACCCGTACCTGCAACCTGCAATCCGCAACCCGGACCCGCAACCCGCATTCTTACTCGATTGGACCCGCAACCCGACCCGCAAGTACCTTATCCGCAACCCACGACCCACTGACCATCAAGAATCAGGAAGTGCCGACATTGTAAACCGGAAGTGACATCATCGGAAGTAGACGTGATCAGAAAAAAGGAGTAAAAATCACTATTGAGAAGACCCGCGGCCCAACCAGTGATCCGCAAACCCACAGAACCTCTGACCCGGGTCTATAGTTGCACCCAGAACTTCTACCCACAACTCGCAGGTACCCAACCTGCTACAGGACTCTACTTGGAGGGGCAGGAGGGCTCACATCTCAATATCTGCTTTACTTGCCTTTATATATTTATCTGGACTACTGAATGTGTCTGTGTGACTGGTACCCCCGGGGCAACACAACCCACACTTCTATATATTCCCTAATTCTCCTGCAGCCTCACCTCCTGCCAATCCATTCAATGACCGCGATGATCTCATAATGCGGAAACATTAAATCTTGGCTTTTCCTCTTTCCCTGCATCTCTATCTAATTAGAATTGTCGGAATCACTTTGGGGATTCCCAGGGCCCTGACAGTTAATCAAATGCCCTGTCAGCCCTCCCCCAACTGTCTCCCATCAATATGTATAATACCCACTTATATATTTATATATAGTGATCATATCCCCCTTATATATTTATATATAGTGATCATATCCCCCTTATATATTCATATATAGTGATCATATCGCCTTATATATTTATATATAGTGATCATATCCCCTTATATATTTATATATAGTGATCATATCCCCCTTATATATTTATATATAGTCATCATATCCCCCTTATATATTTATATATAGTGATCATATCCCCCTTATATATTTATATATAGTGATCATATCCCCCTTATATAGTTATATATAGTGATCATATCCCCTTATATATTTATATATAGTGATCATATCCCCCTTATATATTTATATATAGTGATCATATCCCCCTTATATATTTATATATAGTGATCATATCCCCCTTATATATTTATATATAGTGATTATATCCCCCTTATATATTTATATATAGTGATCATATCCCCTTATATATTTATACATAGTCATCATATCACCCCTTAAGCGCCTCTTCTCCAGAGTGAACATCCCCAATTTGGCCAGTCTTTCCTCATAGCTGAGATTTTCCCTTTACCAGCTTAGTTGCCTTCTCTGTCCCCTCTCTAATACAATAATGTCCTGTTTGAGTGATGGAGACCAAAACTGTACGGCATATTCTAGATGGGGCCTTACCAGTGCTCTATACAGTGGGACCCCCTCCTCCCGTGACTCTCTGCCCCATTTAATACAAGTCAAGACCTTATTTGCCCTTGATGCTGCTGACTGGCATTGCTTGCTACAGACAAGTTTATTATCTACAAGGACTCCAAGCTCCGTCTCCATTATGGATTTGCCACATATAGAAGTGGTGTTGCCATTTGTCCAGTGAAATAACAGCAAGAGCCGGGGGACAATTTTCTAAGGTTTCTGTCAATGTAATTTATAGTTACTTGTCCTCTGCCCCCCTCCCACCTCTTACCCCCTTTCCCAATTCCCCCTCTAACTTGCCCTACTCACTGTTTCTCTTGTATGGGGGCCACAACATCTTCATTTACATCACAGCTCCACCAATGATGTCATAGACCCGCCCTGGCCAGTCAGATGACAGCAAATAGGTGGCTTCTGTATATATATATATATATATATATAGTAGTGTATATATATAATAGTGTGTATATATAATAGTGTGTATATATGATAGTGTGTATATATGATAGTGTGTATATAATAGTGTATATATATAATAGTGTGTATATATAATAGTGTGTATATATGATAGTGTGTATATATGATAGTGTGTATATATAATAGTGTGTATATATATATATATATAGAGAGAGATCTGTGTAGGAGTCAGCACTCACGTAACCAGGTGCAAACGTGCCTGGGTGCAGTGTCCAAAATTTTAGAATTTCTATCCAACAAAGAGGTCCGCACTCTCAGGTCTTAAAAAAATCAAAAATGGTTTATTAGCTAACGGACTAACGTTTCGGCCTCTCCGAGGCCTTTCTCAAAGTACAGATAGATACAAAATGAAAGCAATAAATACCCTTGGTGGCGGGAAAGGTAAATTGGCTGACATCATCATCATCACTATGCGTCAAGTACTAAAGTTTTTAAGTTGCACATATAAAACATATTTTAATATCACATTTAAATTTAAGACACATTTGTATTAAAACCCCCATTTTAACCAAATAAGGAATAAAATCATACTATGCAACAATGTGTCAATCTAAGTTGCAGATACTTGTTTTACAACGCACAGATATATATATATATATATATATATAATACAGACCCCCCCCAGTGTCTGACTACTCATTTGTGTGACATCATGTGCCCCCCCTGTACCATTCAGATTCCTACCCATGATCCTCTCTGTTCTGCACTTTATTTCATTCTCTACCTGTGCCCCCCCCCTGCCCACATGTCTCACAGGGGGGGCTTTTCATGAGAAGCAGAAATAAGAGAATTGATGTCGGTAATGAGTTTGTACTGAAGGAATATAAACTGCCCCCCCCGAGCTCTTTTATTGCTCCTCATAATGTCCTGAGCCTGCAAATTGCACAAGAGCGGGTTGCGCGGGGGCTCTTTATTATAAGAATAACGTGGGCTCAGTCTGAATATAATGATCACAATAATGCCTCCAATCACATGACTGGGGGGGAGTTCCATGTATTTGCGGTAAGTAGGGATGGGGGGGCACAGGAATTAATAATAATTAGGGAAAAGAAGAATCAGAGCAAATTAAAGGGGAAGTGCAGCTTCTCACTAGTCTATAGGGGGAGGGGTCTCATATATCTTCCTCTTTGGCTTTAGGTGGGGGGGGTAAGACACAAGCAGCAAGGTCTCCCCCTATGAGGGACAGGGGGGGGTTAATAATCCCAGGGACACCCACTTTGTGAGAAGGGACCCAGACTAGGGCTCTAAACCTTGGCAGACACCCAATGGAGGGGACCCAGTAGAATGGGGGAGACCTTTAGCCTATACTGGCTCCTCCCCCAGCTGCTGATTGGTCAGTAGCAGAGAATCACTGGATCTATTTGCCCCATCACTTGCCCAATGGAAGGGCCCAGGGGACTGGCCCAGTTGCACCTTCTGTTTATTCTGCATTCAGCGCATGTTTAACTGCAGACTTGAGCTGAAATTCAACTAACTGACTCCCTCCTATTCTGCCTTTTACTCCACTTGCGTCTCTTTGCGTTTCTTCAGACCCACCACATTGCACCACATTGCACCACATTGCACCACATTGCACCACATTGCACCACATTGCACCACATTGCATTATCTGCCACTCACATTCGGGGATCAATAGAGTTTTGTCAGGAAAATACGCACTTAGTTGTGTTGTGAAACAACCGCCCCTGTGAATAAGCCTTTACAGTTCAGCTACATCACCTTTTCCTCCACAACTTAAGGGGGGGATCAGCTGGGAAAGAGGGGGGCATGTTATGAGTAACTGGGGCAGGAAGGTGTTTGATCCCCCCATTGTGTTAAAAGTTGATCCAGGGACTGGTCCGATTGGGCTCTTGGGAAGGACCCCCTGTATGAGGCATATTGGGGAGATGGGCTAAGTGGTTGGTGACACTTGTTGGTTGGTGACACTTGCTGGTTGGTTGGTGACACTTGTTGGTTGGTGACACTTGCTGGTTGGTTGGTGACACTTGCTGGTTGGTTGGTGATAGAAATCCAATATACTGCAGCACACTGTAATTTGTGTAAATATAAAGATGTGCTTTATTGGCTCAAATACAAGCAGACATGTGGCAACGTTTCGGGCCTCGCAGGACCCTTTCTCAAGCCTTGCTGGTTGGTTGGTGACACTTGTTGGTTGGTGACACTTGTTGGTTGGTGACACTTGCTGGTTGGTTGGTGACACTTGTTGGTTGGTGACACTTGCTGGTTGGTGACACTTGCTGGTTGGTTGGGGCACTTGCTGATTGGTTTGGGCACTTGTTGGTTGGTGACACTTGCTGGTTGGGGCACTTGCTGTTTGGTGACACTTGCTGGTTGGTTGGGGCAGTTGCTGGATGGTGACACTTGCTGGTTGGTGACACTTGCTGGTTGGTTGGTGACACTTGCTGGTTGGTGACACTTGCTGGTTGGTTGGTGGCACTTGCTGGTTGGTGACCCTTGTTGGTTGGTGACACTTGCTGGTTGGGGCACTTGCTGTTTGGTGACACTTGCTGGTTGGTGACACTTGCTGGTTGGTTGGGGCACTTGCTGGTTGGTGACACTTGCTGGTTGGTTGGGGCACTTGCTGGTTGGTGACCCTTGTTGGTTGGTGACACTTGCTGGTTGGGGCACTTGCTGTTTGTTGACACTTGCTGGTTGGTTGGGGCAGTTGCTGGTTGGTGACACTTGCTGGTTGGTTGGTGACACTTGCTGGTTGGTTGGTGACACTTGTTGGTTGGTGACACTTGTTGGTTGGTGACACTTGCTGGTTGGTTGGTGACACTTGTTGGTTGGTGACACTTGTTGGTTGGTGACACTTGCTGGTTGGTGACACTTGCTGGTTGGTTGGGGCACTTGCTGATTGGTTGGGGCACTTGCTGGTTGGTGACCCTTGTTGGTTGGTGACACTTGCTGGTTGGGGCACTTGCTGTTTGGTGACACTTGCTGGTTGGTTGAGGCAGTTGCTGGATGGTGACACTTGCTGGTTGGTGACACTTGCTGGTTGGTTGGTGACACTTGCTGGTTGGTGACACTTGCTGGTTGGTTGGGGCACTTGCTGGTTGGTGACCCTTGTTGGTTGGTGACACTTGC
The DNA here is from genome assembly GCF_017654675.1 of Xenopus laevis. NCBI lineage: Eukaryota > Metazoa > Chordata > Amphibia > Anura > Pipidae > Xenopus > Xenopus laevis. Next base: position 142,672,623 of record NC_054380.1, on the reverse strand, counting down.
TGGTTGGGGCACTTGCTGTTTGGTGACACTTGCTGGTTGGTTGAGGCAGTTGCTGGTTGGTGACACTTGCTGGTTGGTGACAGTTGCTGGTTGGTTGGGGCAGTTGCTGGTTGGTTTCCAGGTCAGAGTCGGATCATTTCATCCAGTGATGCAGCCTGAGTGTCCGTTCCCTACATTACACTATGGGGGGGGGCATGGGATGGGGAACACAGACCGTTCCCCCACTCTTGGCTGAAATCACGGGGCCCCCCTGCTGCTGAATGTTCTCTCACCTCCCACTCACTCCTTCTGCTCCTGATGTCTAATTGCTCCCCCCTCCCCTCTCATCAGCTCCTCATTCATCAGTGCTGCCCCCCCGCCGTGCCCTTCTCTCTCCACATGTGACACTCACACAAGTGTCCCCCCCCCTCATTATCAGCTGTGCCAGGTATTGGCTTCTGTAACCCCCTCACTGCCAGACTGTGTGTAACCTTCTCACTGCCTGACTGTAACCCCCTCACTGCCAGACTGTAACCCCCTCACTGCCACTCAAACAACAGAATATCTTGTATCTCGGGGTGCTCTGCAGGGGGAACAAGGGGTGCAGTTAATAAAGGCAAGTTGGGCTTCCCACGCAAGGAGACGTTCATCTTCTACTCCAGGAATATTACTGCTGATTATTGCTGTTATTTCTCATTTGGGGGAATAGTAGGCTGCTGGGAGTTGCTAATTCCCGTACCAGTAATACATTCATTATGGCTGTGTATCACCGGATTCATCCTCTGGAATCTGGGCCCAATGTGAGGGTCACATCTCTCTAGCGCTGCCGGAGTTAATAGAAATCTGGGAATGTGACTAATAGCGACCGGACTGGAGGCCAATAAGCTGCACTGGTCAGAGTCAGCCCAGACCCCCTCATTGCACCTCCTCATTACCTCCTGGACCCCAAAAGTTATGCATGCGCGGCGTGGGAGGAAGGTGGTTTCCCTGCACATTGGACTTTGCGGCTGGGGGGCCCCTGAGGCTGCGGCCCCAGTCTGACACTGGCACTGGTACCTACAGTGTGAGTCTCTCACTTGTACTCTGTGGGGTCACTGACCCTGGGCAATAAGCTCCAAACTGGGACTGTATAGAGAGATGCTGAGTCCATTTCTAGGCCTCTCTGTATAAGAACTGCATCATGGGAAGTCTGACGATGAAGTAAGTGAGTAGAGCCTGTGTATCACATGTCTCCCATATGGTCTAGCGGTTAGGATTCCTGGTTTTCACCCAGGCGGCCCGGGTTCGACTCCCGGTACGGGAACTTGTGTTTTTTAATTTGAAATCTTTTATAATCCATTTTTTTATAAAAAGCCAAATTGGCCCATTGTGCTGTGTGTGTGACTGTGGGGCAGGAGCAATTCAGGACACTATTGTTGGGTTAGACTTTTCCTATTACTCTCCCGTTCTGCAGCAGCTTCCGCCTTCAGTGTGTGTGTGTCTTTTATAGACTCGCCTGTTTGACCGCACCCCTTCCGTGACATCATAGGGGGCGGGTCTGGCGCAGTGCATAATGTTCAGTGGGTTAGGGGCGGAGTCAGTGGGTTAGGGGCGGGGCCGCATAGGATTAGAGTCTGTGCCGGATGCAGGGGTTACACGTGTGTAACAAGTTCTAGGGGTGGAGACCAGAGAAGGGGCGGGGCAGATGTGAGACGTGAGTTTGTGTGAGGGAAGTTGCGCCGCACACACACACAGGACGTTATGAGAAACGTCAGGGCTCATAATGTGTGAGACGTGAGTGAGTGAGTGAGTGAGTGAGTGAGTGAGTGAGTGAGTGAGTGAGGGTATGAGGAGGCGCAGCACTAGTGGGACATTATGTCTGAGCAGCAGCGGTGATAAGGGAAGCGCCTAAGAGATCAGGGGAGGAGCCCAGGGGGATAGTATAAGACTGAGGGGCGGGGTCGTGGGAGGGGCCTCCGTAGAATGTCTGTGGAAGGATCGTCCCATGACGGGGCGGAACGAAGAGGGCGGGGCTAAGTTTCCAGCCGGAGGGGATTGTAGCTGCTCTACAGAGCTGACCGGAAACGGATCCCCCGGAACAGGAGTCAGGGGAGAGCAGGTAGGTGTTTGCTTTTTACTGGTCCGGCGCTTGTGTCCCCAGTCTGTCATCCCTGTGTGTGTTTGTTTATATATATATATATGTATATATCTGTATATATCTGTATGTGTGTATTTATATATATGTCTGTGTATATACAGTGTGTGTGTGTGTGGGAGCTGTGAGTCCCTTATATTGGGGTGTGTTACTCAGCTCAGCCTCCTGCCCCTTCATATTACACCCCCACTCTCTGTCCTGTCAGCTCATGTCCCACATCTGTATCCCCCTCAGTCTGTCCCCCCACTCCCCCTGACCCACTGTCATTCTCCTCCAAGTTCTACATTTGTCCAGTCACCGCCCCCCAAGTCTTCTCTCAGGCTCAGCAGCCCCCACATCTCCTTCTGGGCAGTGTGTGTGTGTCCTGCTGAGCTGCCTGAACTATATCTCCCTCTGCTCCCAAACTGCCCTTTCACTTCCTCTCATACACACCTTTGTGTACCCCATGTTACGCCCCATGTTACGCCCCATGTTACGCCCCATGTTACGCCCCATATTGTGCCCCATACTGACACCCACATCACTTGAGTTGCTTAATATGTGTCTCCTGCTCTGCAGGCTGAGTCTGTCCAGTTGGGGTGCATCACTTATGGTCTCTGCGAGTGCCCAGTGGCCCATGGTTGCTAAATCCAGTACCGGAGGTTACACTGTCCCATCATGCATTTCTCTATCCCTGAGACGGAGTCTCGCAGTTCTGAGAGTGGAGCCCAGTATTTGGTGAGTCCAGTAATCACACCAGGTGGTTTGAAACATGTCCTACTGTGCATCTCCAATAAACACTAATTCATCACTTTGTTCTCCAGTGGATTTTCCTGTTTATATGAGTGTAGGACTGCTCCGACCAGGGACAAGTGAGTGTATACTAGTGTGAGTGTAGAATCAGTCAGACATAGGTGAGTGAGTATTTGCAGTTGGCCACATTGAATATACTGCAATATATGAACAAGCAGTCCCTGTGTTTTTTGGGGGGGGGGGTATTAGTAACTGTCTGTACAAAATCAAAAGATGATTCCTGTGCATCCGGTGTGTATCTGGGGCAGATGTGATGTATCCGCAGATGGGGGCGGGACTACGCTATATCCTATACAGTTAGGTCCATAAATATTTGGCCAGACAACTTTTTTTCTAATTTTGGTTCTGTACATGACCACAATGAATTTTAAATGAAACTCAGATGCAGTTGAACTGCAGACTTTCAGCTTTAATTCAGTGGGTTGAACAAAAAGATTGTATAAAAATGTGACAAACTAAAGCCTTTTATTTAACACAATCACTTCATTTCAGGGGCTCAAAAGTAATTGGACAATTAAGTCAAAGTCTATTTCATGGGCAGGTGGGGCAATTCCTTGGTTATGTCATTATCAATGAAGCAGATAAAAGCCCTGGAGTTGATTTGAGGGGGGGGGTGTATGTGGGACAGACAACAGGGGGTCACAGGAGCTCTCCATGCAGGTGAAACAAGTCCTCCTTAAGCTGCAACAATAGAAAAAGCCCATCTGAGAATTTGCTACAATATAAGGAGAGGCAAAATCTCCAGTTTGGTACATGGTGAGAAAGAAAGAAATCACTGGTGAACTCAGCAACACAAAAAGACCTGGACGTCCACGGAAGACAACAGTGGTGGATGATCTCAGAATCATTTCCATGGGGAAGAGAAAGCCCTTCACAAGAGCCAAACAAGTGAAGAACAGTCTCCAGGAGGTAGAGTCTCCATATCCAAGTCTACCATAAAGAGAAGACTGAATGAAAGTAAATACAGAATAGAAAGGCTACATTGGACTTTGCTAAAAAAATAAAACAACTAAAAAAAGCAGCACAGTTGTGGAAAACCATTGTTTGGACAGATGAAACCAAGATGAAGCTCTAGTAGAATGATGGCAAGAGTAAATAAGTGTGGAGAAGGCTTGGGAAGAGCTGATGATCCAAAGCATAGCACAGTTGTGTATAAAACATTTGGGGGGCAGTGTGATGGCTTGGGGTGCATGGCTGCCAGTGGGACACTAGTGTTTATCCATCATGTGACACAGAAGCACAAGAATGAATTGTGAGCTCTTCAGAGACACTGTCTGCTCAAATCCAGCTAAATGCACTCACATTGATTGGGAGGCGTCTCATAATGAGCCAAAACATAGAGCCAAAGCAACCCAGGAGTTTATTAAAGCAAAGAAGTGGAATATTCAGCTGATGTGAAGGCAATTGAGCTGCATTTCACTTGTTGAAGACTAAACGTGGGACAGAAAGGCCACAAACAAAGAGCAAGTGAAAGAAGCGGCTGCAGTAAAGGCCTGGAAGAGCATTAAACAGGAGCAAACCCACAATCTGCTGATGTCCATGAGTCCAACACTTCAGCCTGTCATTGCAGCAAAGGGTTTTTTTTCAACCAAGTATGAGAAATGAAATTTTATTTTCACTTTTTTCAATTTTTTCCAATTGCTTTTGAGCCCCTAAAATGAAGTGATTGTGTAAAAAAAAAAAAAAAAGGTTTTGTTCCTCATAATTTTATGAAATCTTTTTGTTCAGCCCACTGAACTAAAGCTGAAAGTCTGCAGTTCAACTGCATCTGAGTTGTTTCATCTGAAATTCATTCAGAACCGAAATTAGAAAAAAATCTGTCCAAATATTTATTGACCTAAATGCCCGGTGTAACCTTTGTGATTTAATAACTAGGAAATGCAATTCCAGTGTATGTATTATAGTGCTACCCTGAATTTAATGCCTCTTTCTAGGCCTACAACATCCATGTGAATGGAGTCCTGCACTGTCGTGTGCGCTACAGCCAACTCCTGGGCCTACACGAACAGGTGAGTCCAACCCAATAGTGCCATGAAGAGACCTCTGACTTCACTTCAATAAGGGACACAGAGACAGGGAGTGAGAGGAAGGCGAGACGGGGAGTGAGAGGAAGGCGAGACGGGGAATGAGAGGAAGGCGAGACGGGGAATGAGAGGAAGGCGAGACGGGGAATGAGAGGAAGGCGAGACGGGGAGTGAGAGGAAGGCGAGACGGGGAATGAGAGGAAGGCGAGACGGGGAATGAGAGGAAGGTGAGGAGTAAGTTGAGACGGGAAATAAGAGGAAGGTGAGACGGGGAATGAGAGGTAAGTGCCAGGTCAGTGAGGAAGACAGAGAGATGGAATGAGGTGCCATGTTAGTATAGGACATCGCACAAGGTGCTGAGAGAGACTGAGCCATTTTCTTTAAGCTGCTGAATGAACTGACCCCTCTCCCAATCTCTTCCCTTGTGCAGCTGAAGAAGGAATATGGGAACAACGTTGTCCCTGCATTTCCTCCAAAAAAGCTTTTCACCCTGACGCCAGCAGAAGTGGAGCAGAGAAGGGAGCAGCTGGAGAAGTATATGCAGGCAGGTGGGTACACATATATGCGTTACATGCAGTATGCCCCTCCCACTACAGGGTGATACTACAAGAGGGGGCTATGGGATATGGATTCTGGTCCCCCTACTCCTGTGGGACCAGAGTTGCCATCTTGTTACTACAGTACTAACCACATAGGAGATCTCCTTGCTGCATGGCTGATTAGCAACGAGGCTGCATGGCTGTTTAGCTTCCAGCAGAGTCTGCAGTTCTGCTTCCAGAATCATGCAAGAGTGACAGACTTATATTATGTGGGACACTGAGCCCGCTCTTTCCTCTAGAGGGTCCCTACTTGTTTAGATACTGGCACTGATCTTTGTCTTGTGCCCACAGTGCGGCAAGATCCGGTATTGGGAGCCAGTGAAACATTCAACAGCTTCTTGCGCCATTCCCAGCAGGTGAGCCATTCCCCCATTCCCAGCAGGTGAGCCGTTTCCCCCCCCCCCCCATTCCTTCCCAGCAGGTGAGCCGTTCCCCTTTCAGCCATGTCCTGGAGGTAACACAATATTGTTTAGGGGTGGGCCTGTTCCTGCTGTTGCTTTAGAGCCCCTCGTATTGTGTACCCAGGGCTGTGCATCCCTCAAATCAGGGTACAGTTACTGGAAATGGAACAATGAGAATGATGAAAGTGCTAAGAATTTCCATACACAAGTTAGAATGAGGTCCCTGCCCTGAAGAGCTTACAGTCTATGGTGATGGAGATGAGACTTGCCCTGCTGTCTGGGTCTGTTTTAGATGTAATGGCTAAAGTGAATGGGCAAGGAGCAGCATAAGCTGTGCCCCGTGTACTCCTGCTAGTATTGTGCTGCAACGACTGGCCCAGGAACAGACTTAGAGTTATAGTAGCAACTACTGAGTAATCCCAGTGCCCAGGAGCTCCAGTTTATCCCCACTGGCACACATGTATGGCTCTATAGTAGGCAATATGATTGTGCTTATAGCTCTGTATCCTCCCTACTCACAGGAGACCCATCTGATCCCCACAGAGGAGGTACAACTGGAGATCTTCCTTTCTAATGGACAGAAGGTGAAAGTGACCATTCTAACCTCAGACCAGACGGAGGATGTGCTTGAGGTACTCTGCCCCTATCCAATATGTACATTAGAGCTCCACCTACTAGCCTTTTCCTATAAACCTTTTTGTTTCTACTGTCCCAGGCTGTGACCAGCAAACTAGATCTTCCAGAGGATCTGATTGGCTACTTTAGCCTCTACCTCATTAAGGACACAAGTGACGGCTCATTCTCCTGTGAGTAACTGCACCTGGGCTTGCGTGTTGTACAATTGTGAGTAACTGAGCCTGAATGTTGTACAACTTTGAGTAACTGCACCTGGGCCTGCATGTTGTACAACTGTGAGTAACTGCACGTGGGCATGCGTGCTGTAAAGCTGTGAGTAACCACCTGGGCCTGAATGTTGTACAACTGTGTGTAGCTGCACCTAGGCCTGAATGTTGTACAACTGTGAGTAACTGCACCTGGGCCTGAATGTTGTACAACTGTGAGTAACTGCACCTGGGCCTGAATGTTGTACAACTGTGAGTAACTGCACCCTCAGCCTGTGTGTCTGTGAGTAACTGCACCCTCAGCCTGTGTGTTGTACAACTGTAACTGCACCTATTGCATTCCTAGTATTAGGTCCCTGATTTAAAGGGGTTGTTTGCCTTCTTCACTAGAAATAAAGACTTTTTCCAATAATTTTCTATTTGTGACCGTTTTTCTAATATTGAAGTGTAAAGTGTCATTTTTCACCTTCTAAAGCAGCTCTGGGAGGGGGGTCGCCGACTCTTTAACTGTTCTTAATTGATACATTTAGTTGATGCATTTCTTATCTTTGTCCCTGCTGAGCAGAATCCCTGAGTGACATTAAAGGCAACTGTTAGACTTGATACAATAGTTACACTTATATTCCTCATAGATCCTACTGAGAAATGGAGCAACTAATTGTAACAAATTGTAACAGTTCAGATGCTCCTGGATCAATGAGCTGCCAGACTGAATTACTAGAACATTAACATTTAACTTTAATTTTGGGAAAACCGTAAAAGATGGAAAGGAATTGAAAAAAGTCTTTATTTATGGTGAGAAATCTGAAAACAACTGAAAGTGTTTGAAAGGTGAACACCCCCTTTAATAATCTCTTATTTGTCTCTGGTTTCACTATTAGTTGTAAGGAAGTTACAAGAGTTTGAATTGCCGTACGTGTCTCTCACCAGCCTGTGCAGTAGAGAGAATAAGATTATCCTGCGCAAGAGGTAAGTGTCTGACATACACACGGGCTACTGTATAGGAACATGTGACTACTGTATAGGAACATGTGACTACTGTATCCCTGTATTTCACAGTTACTGGGACTCCTCCTATGATGAAGATCTGATGGAAAACAGAGTTGGGCTCAATCTCCTTTATGCGCAGGTAATTCATTCCCACTTTCCTATCCTCCTATCAACTGATCCCTTCCATTCCCTTTATTGCTCTTCTCTGTACTTTCTCTATTTCATTATTGTCCCCTCTTATATATTTATATAGTTATCATATCCCCTATATATATATATATATATATATATATATATATATATATATATATATATATATATATATTGATCATATCCCCCTTATATATATATATATATATATTGATCATATCCCCCTTATATATATATATATATTTATATATAGTGATCATATCCCCTTATATATTTATATATAGTGATCATATTCCCCTTATATATTTATATATAGTGATCATATCCCCCTTATATATTTATATATAGTGATCATATCCCCCTTATATATTTATATATAGTGATCATATCCCCTTATATATTTATATATAGTGATCATATCCCCCTTATATATTTATATATAGTGATCATATCCCCCTTATATATTTATATATAGTGATCATATCCCCTTATATATTTATATATAGTGATCATATCTCCTTATATATTTATATATAGTGATCATATCCCCCTTAACTGTCTCTTCTCCAGTGTAACAATCCCAACTTGTCTTTCCCTATAATTATTCCCTTTATCAGCTTAGTCGCTCTTCTCTGTACTTTTATTAATACCCTGTTAGAGCACTGGAGCCCAAACCTGCACAGCCATTTCTAGATGGGACATTAGCAGTGCTGTGTAAAGTGGAGTCTTTCCTCCAGTAAATCAATGTCATTTAGTAGAGGACAATTCCTGGCCATCCCTTCCGCATTGCTTGCCCAGTTTATTTGCCACAAGTTCTGCTTTGCCATTAGTATCAGGAATTTTGCTTTGGTTAATGGCTCATCCCAGAGAAGGAATGTTTTACAGTAACTTATAGGCCATTATTCTTTATTGCCTATTTAAGTACAAATACAGTTGAAACCACCCTTTTGTTTTCAGGGGACCAGAATGGTGTAAAATCCAGGAAAGTTTAGAATCAGGAATATGTATTATAATATATAGGTGGGACCTCAAAAAAAAAAAATAAATAAAAAAGATTTAAATTGAGGGAAAACGTAATATATCGGGAGATGTAAAATTGAGGTTTCAGTGTAAATAGAATGTAAGCATGTTGGGTGCTGTGATTTACAGGCAGTCTCTGATGTGGAACGTGGTTGGGTGCAGGTAACAAAGGAGCAGCATCGGCAGCTGAAATCCCTGCAAGAGAAGGTTTCCAAAAAAGAGGTGATGTCTTTAACTACTAAACTATCCCACCCCATCCAAGTATGATCTACACTGCAAGCAAACCTCTGTACTACACTTACTGTCCCTGCTCTTAAGGGGAAGGAAAGCTACCAAAGCAGTTTATTGCCAATAGATTAGCCACAATAGTACAGGCTATAACACTATATTTATTCTGCAGAATGCTTTACCATACCTGAGTAAACAGCTCTAGAAGCTCTCTCTGTTTGTTTAGGATAGCAGCTGCCATATTAGCTTGGTGTGACATCACTTCCTGCCTGAGTCTCTCCCTGCTCACTCCTAGCTCTGGGCTCAGATTACAGCAGGGAGGGAGAGAGGAGCAAACTGAGCATGCTCAAGCCCTAGCCCTGGAGGTTTAAGCTGAAAACAGTTAGTCTGATACAGAAGCCCATGAGTACACAATAGAAGGAAAGAAATGTGCTGTTTCTTTTGACAGAGGACTCAGAGCAACATTACTTTGAGAGTTTACTGGTGCGTTTATATACAGTTTATATACAGTCAGGCCCATAAATCTTTAGACAGAGACAACCTTTTTCTAATTTTGGTTCTGTACATGGCCACAATGAATTTTAGATGAAACAACTCGGATGCAGTTGAACTGCAGACTTTCAGCTTTAATTCAGTTGGTGGAACAAAAAGATTGTATAAAAATGTGAGGAACTAAAGCCTTTTTTTAAGTTGTGGAAAACCATTGTTTGGACAGATGAAACCAAGATGAAGCTCTAGCAGAATGATGGCAAGAGTAAAAAAGTGTGGAGAAGGCTTGGGAAGAGCTGATGATCCAAAGCATAGCACAGTTGTGTATAAAACATTTGGGGGGCAGTGTGATGGCTTGGGGTGCATGGCTGCCAGTGGGACACTAGTGTTTATCCATCATGTGACACAGAAGCACAAGAATGAATTGTGAGCTCTTCAGAGACACTGTCTGCTCAAATCCAGCTAAATGCACTCACATTGATTGGGAGGCGTCTCATAATGAGCCAAAACATAGAGCCAAAGCAACCCAGGAGTTTATTAAAGCAAAGAAGTGGAATATTCAGCTGATGTGAAGCCAATTGAGCTGCATTTCACTTGTTGAAGACTAAACGTGGGACAGAAAGGCCACAAACAAACAGCAAGTGAAAGAAGCGGCTGCAGTAAAGGCCTGGAAGAGCATTAAACAGGAGCAAACCCACAATCTGCTGATGTCCATGAGTCCAACACTTCAGCCTGTCATTGCAGCAAAGGCTTTTCAACCAACTATTAGACATGAACATTTTATTTTCACTTTTTCAATTTTTTCCAATCGCTTTTGAGCCCTTGAAATGAAGTGATTGTGTTAAAAAAAGGCTTTAGTTCGTCAAATTTTTATACAATCTTTTTGTTCAACCCACTGAATTAAATCTGAAAGTCTGCAGTTCAACTGCAGTTGTTTTATTTAAAATTTATCTAGTATAGGTAAATCTAAAAATGTACAGAACCAAAATTAGAAAAAAGTTGTCTCTGTCCAAAGATTTATGGGCCTAACTGTAGACCTTTATGATAAAGCTTACTTAATTATAGCCTTTCCTTCTCCTTTAACCCTGTCTGCACCAGTGTCTCTGTCCTGGCTTGGTAACTATATATATATGTTGTGTTATACTCTGCAGTTTATTCAGCTAGCACAGACTATCAAGTATTATGGATACATAAAGTTTGAGCCGTGCATCACGGATTTCCCAGAAAAGGGTTGCCATGTGATTGTGAGTGCCGGCAACAATGAGCTGAATTTCCAGGTGAAGTTGCCCAATGAGCAGATGAAAGAAGGAAGCTTCAAAGTGACCCGAATGCGATGCTGGCGAGTTACCTCCTCTGTGAGTTTCCAGCCGCAAAATAGAACCTTTCTGGGGCTATAGGGGCATCTGCAAGTTGTACAAGGGGAGGGCTGGCTGGTTTTATGATTAGCCCCACAGATAAAAGAGATTGGCTGCAGTGTGGGGGGGGGGGGTTGCTGCATAGGTTACAAACATACAAAAAAGAAAAAATTGATCAACACACATTCCCTAGTCCCCGTTTCACAAATTAGTATTTATCTAATTCATGCATTTTGCAAAACGGGTTTTAAGTTAAAAAATGATGATCATAAAATTGATAAGCCAACATACCACGTCAAGGCAAACCCCATATGGTGGTCCTAACTGTTTACCTCTGCTTTTTTTTATTATTTGGCCTTGGACTGCTCTGCTCCCACATATCCCCTTTTTTTGTGAGGTTATTGTGGAACTGGGATATGGTGACAGTGAAATAATGACAAATAAGTGACCTGTATCTATATATTCTATTCACAGATGCCTTTCAGCAATGGGAGTGGTAGTTCCAATGAGACAGATGTGCGCTTGGAGCTTGCATTTGAATACCTGATGAGTAAAGACCGTCTGCAGTGGATCACTATCTCCAGTCCCCAGGTGAGGCCTCCGTCACTGGGAGAATTATTGCTTTGAGTTGCTTCCATTCAGCCATAAGAGCATTTGTGAGGTTGGGCGCTGATATTGGGGATCAGGCTCACAGTTGGGGTTCCAGTTCATCCCACAGGGGTTCAGTGGGGTTTGAGGTCTTGGTGCATTTATGTTCTTCCCATCTCAGCAAACCCAATCTGTATTGACCTGGCTCTGTGCATGGGGCATTATTGTGCTGTAACAGGAAAGGACTCCCAAACTGTTCCACAAAGTAGAAAGCCCAGAATTGTCAGGAATGTCATTGTGTTATGTGGTAGCACATAATGGGTGTGGCTTAAATAGACAAAGCTTATAATGAGGAGGACTGTTTGGATTATTTGTGTCCATATTCCAAGAGCCCAGACATAACATCTCAGTGATGCCTCACAATCCACATGGCTGGTGTTTCCTTGGTGCCCCCTGTGAAGGTGAGAGACGTAGCAGATCCTCAGGGACGGCCCCATACTCTCCCTGATAATGACAATTTATCTACTTTAGGCCGGGCTTTTATTTGTTCACTCTGGGGACTGAATGGGGTAATCGTCTGGCTTCTTCTCTTTCAGGCCATAATGATGAGTATTTGTCTCCAGTCCATGGTGGATGAACTGATGGTGAAGAAATCTGGTGGGAGCATTAAGAAGGTAAAGGCTTATTGTTCTTATTTGTCTTGAGCTCAGTGCTGGGGAAATGGAGCTGCTCTCTGTGCTGGTGAAACGTAAGGAATGGATCTGGATGTCCTGGTATTATACGTTTTTTAGCTCTTGATCTTACCAGAGGTTTGTTGTGTTGCAGATGCTTCGAAAGAGACAGTCGTACCTGCGACGATCAGACAGTCAGCAAGCTGTGAAGTCTCCACCCCTGTTGGTGAGCAAGTGAAACTCTCTTTTGGGCAATGGCTCTTAAGGGGATTTGGTAGCTGAACACCTTCAGGTTCAGCAGATCTAATAGAGGAGATGTAGAATTTGATGCAAAAGCTCTTGCTGCCACATATAGGGTTAATTGTTAAGCAGAATGTGGTTTCATGAGTAAAAGCTTCCTGCTCTCAGTCCTCACTTCCACATTTTATTTCTATACCTGTGCTGGGAATATAAGTAATTGTGCTCATTTGGGTTGTGAGGGGCAGGTTACACATGTATCACTAAAAGCAGGAGCCCCAGTCTCTGATACCACTTCTTTTCCATTCCATGTTATAAAGATTTACCCTCATACAGCTCATGTTGTGAGACTTCCATATAATATTCCAGAGACTCTCTGAAGGTGCAGTGTCTGTAGCTGCTACATTACATCTTGGTGTTTCATATAGTTCTGTCCTGCCTGAGCTCCGCTGTCTCATCTCTCCCCATCCGCTTAGTTCATCAAAGAGATTCCTGGGTGGGTTTTTGTGACACTGTTACTCTAACTTTGTTGTTCACCTTTAAATTAACTGTTAGTATGCTGTAGAGAGTGATATTTCAAGGCAATTTCCTATTGGTTTTAATTTTTTATTATTTTTGATGGTTTTATCTGTTTATTCAGCAGCTCTCCAGTTTGCATTTTCAGCCATCTACATGTAGTTCTAAACATACTAAAAGTTAACTTTAAAGGGGTTGTTCACCTTCAAACACCTAGTTGTTTTCAGACCGTTCACTAGAAATAAATTCGTTTTCCAATAACTTTCTTTTTTCTATATGTGACCAATTTTCTAATATTGAAGTGTCATTTTTCACCAGCTCTGGAAAGGGGGGGTCGTCGACCCTGTAACTGTGCTAAATTGATACATTTCTTGTAGGGATGCACCGATTCCAGTATTTTGGATTCGGCCAAACCCCCGAATCCTTAGAGAGAGATTCGGCGATAATCGAATCCAAATCCTAATTTGCATATGCAAATTAGGGGGGAAAGGGGGGAAAAATGTTTACTTCCTTGTTTTGTGACAAGTCATGCGATTTCCCTCCCCACCCCTAATTTGCATATGCAAATTAGGGTTCAGATTTGGTTCGGCCAGGCAGAAGGATTTGGCAGAATCCGAATCCTGCTGAAAAAGGCTGAATCCCGAACCAAATCCTGGATTCAGTGCATCCCTAATTTCTTGTCCCTGCTGAGCAGAATCTCTGGGTTTCATTACAGGCAGCTGTTAGACAATAGTTACTGATACTCCAGAGATGCTGCTGAGAAATGGACCAACTAATTGTAACAAAAGTGTAACAGTTCAGAGTCTGCCCGTGAATCACTGAGCTGTCACTCAAACACCAGAGACACCGACATTAAACGTTAAACTTCAATTTTTGAAAAAATGGCAAAAAATAAAAGATGGCAAGTAATTGATAAAAGTCTTTATTTCTGGGGAAGAATCTGAAAACTGTTGAACGGAAAAAAAAGTGTTTGGCAGGTGAACATCCCCTTTAAGTGTATAGCTAGAATCCCTGCCATAAAGCAAGACCATGCTGCTGTTTGTCACATGACTAACAGGAAAGCCACGCCCTCCATTAACCTTGTTGTAGTTCTATATAATCTCTCCTCTCCCCACAGGACTCGCCGGACTCCAGCAGAGAGCCCATAGTGAAGCTGTCGGTGAGTTGTGCTGCATTAATGCCCCGATGTTTTACCCCTCGTTCAGTCTGTGACCCTGATTGTGCCCCTCTCTCGTTGCACAGAGTAAGCTCAGCTCCGTCAGCCTTCGGGGGATCAGCACTTCCAACTCGACTGGTGATATGAGCGCTGACGACTTCCATGGCAATTATGCCTTTGAGGGCATCGGGGATGATGATCTGTGAGCTGGGGAATCTCTCTGTCTCTTTAAAGAAATATGTCTGACCAATTGGGGGCGGGGCTGTCAGGCCAGTGGGAGGAGCACCGTTTTGCTGCAGTATTTTAGGGAGCGTCTGGCCTCCATATTCCGCAAATCCTCTGAGCTTGCACTTATACCCAAGCCATTTGCACAGAATGGAGGCAGCAATGTGCCGGAAATCTCTTGCTAATCACTCCCCATGTGTCAGCCCCCCCCCCCATATTATTATTATTAGAGATCAGTGACTAGGGGCACCTTGGGGGGGGTGTACCTATGAAACTGACAGTAGCCAATTGCTTGTGTGGGGGTTGGCTACTATTCTGTGACCAAATTCTGACATTGGATGTAAAGCTCCAGTGCACTCACTGCTGCTGCAGGCCGTACTGCTCCCAAGTGGGTGACTGTTTAATACCTCCCCCTCGCCATATTGCACATGAGTTATTGGGAATGCATGCACTCATAGTCTGTGTAACAGCCCCACCCACAGCTTCTTCCTCGTCACATGACTTGATACCTGTCCAATCCTATTACAGGCAGCAGAGCCGGCCCCTCTCTGTCCCTGCACCTATAGGGCCAAACGCTGAGCTGATACTGCTCTGTGACCAAAGGGTTAAACATGGGCTGATTGTATCTACACATGTGCCAAATTAGTGTTAACTAGGGATGTACAGATTATATATATATGTATAAATCTCCTTTTCTTCTCTGCACATGAATCATTTCAGAAAAGTGATTTTATATACGGATGCCGCCGAGTATTTACCGTTACTCCTGATCAGTAACATTAATGCTTTTAATTGAGAATGTAAAGCTGCCATATGGCTTTGTTCATGGTCTCTGCTTTGTTTCTATTCCTGTCCAATCAGTTACCAAGTGCTAATGACAGTAAATAGACGTCTCATTAACCTCTGTCTGTTGCTGTGTTTTTCTTAGGAGGGTCATGTGATCAATGCAGCGGCCATCTTTGTACAACATAAAGTTACAATTCAGACTGACCAATAAATACACTTCCTGTGACATCACAAGAGGGGGAGGAGAGAGTTCAGCCTGAAACTGCTGGAAGTGTATGAGAAGCTGCTGCTAGTAAGGGCTGAGGAGCAGAGAGGAGATGGAGTGTAAGGGGAGTTGCACAGTGAAGGTGTGATGGGGTTAATTGGGAAGGTATTGAAGTGTTGGGCAGGTAGGGTGGGGGAGGGACAGCAGTGAATTAAAGAGAAAAGTATTATGCTGGATTATTGGAGAGAGTGAGTGCAGTACAGTAGGTTTTGCTGGGCAGGGGCCGTTCTTGAAGGAAAGCTACAGAGACAGTTTATTGCCAATAGATTAGCCACAATAGTACAGGCTATAACACTATATTTATTCTGCAGAATGCGTTACCATACCTGAGTAATCTGCTCCAGAATCTCTCTCTGTTTGTTTAGGATAGCAGCTGCCATATTTGCTTGGTGTGACATCACTTCCTGCCTGAGTCTCTCCCTGCTCACTCATAGCTCTGGGCTCAGATTACAGCAGGGAGGGAGAGAAGAGCAAACTGAGCATGCTCAAGCCCTAGCCCTGGAGGTTTAAGCTGAAAACAGTTAGTCTGATACAGAAGCCCATGAGTACACAATAGAAGGAAAGAAATGTGCTGTTTCTTTTGACAGAGGACTCAGAGCAGCATTACTTTGAGGGTTTACTGGTGTATTTATATAGACCTTTCTGATAAAGCTTACTTACTTTTAGCCTTTCCTTCTCCTTTAAAGGATAAGTAAACCTTTAAAATAAGTGAATGTAAAATTGATGAGGGGGCTATTCTAAGCATTTTTGTAATTTACATTCATTATTCATTTTGTTTTGATTCCAAGATATTAAGGGATACATGTACTGTAGTGATGCGCGGGCCGACCCGATACCTGTGGGTTTACCTGCGGGTCGGGCGGGTTTGGGTCAAACTCGCAGTGCTCCTTGCAGGTGGGTGCGGTTTGAGCTCTTCTCCTGCTCTCCCCACCACCTTAAAATGCCGACTTCCGGATTCCTGTTTTATACTCTCGCGTCTGTTCGCCCCGCCCCTTTTGTGACGTCATTGTGAGGTCATCGGTGGGCAGGTCGGTGTGGGTCTATAAAAGAACCCCCGGAAGTGGGTGCGGGCGCGCGCAGGTCGTTGCAGGGCGGGTTATGGTCGGGTGCGGGTCAGGGAAAACCTGATGTGCTGTTAATATGAATGAATTGTGTTCCAACAGCGCCACCTGCTGGTCAGTTTCCCACCAGTCTGACCAGCAAGTAGTCAAGGAAGTTGTCAGGAGAAAGAAAGAGACTGATGTTCTTCTGCTTAGGAAAGATGTGAGAAAGGTTTCTAATTTTATTCCTAAGCAGAAGAACATCAGAGCAGCCTTGTGTGTGTAAACCCTAAGAGATTGTCGTTGCTCCTTATCTTTGCTTTACATTCCCTGCTTGTGAGCCCCCACCGTGAGTGCGCTCCATTCAGAATGGCCAGCGGTTTTTACCTCAACCTGGGCGGCTTCAGGAGGAGCGGAGATATCCCTGGCAATGCTTCATAAAGGGGTTTATCCCCAAAACGTTACATGCTGAAATAAACCAAAAGCAATGGTTCACCCTGCCAGCATTACCGTGTGCCAGCGCTTTTCTTTGTGCCATATTGGAATTCAGGTGGCCCATGCCTCTATCTCTCATCGGGGTGACACCTTTTCTGGAAAAAAATACCGGCCTTCCTATATTTTTATGGTTTTCCCCTATAAATAACATTGGGATCAAGCAACGTATTTACTGGCCAATTGGAACCCTAATCTCTGAGCAGCGAGAGTCGTTTTTCTAGGAAGGTCAGGGAGTGCGCGTGCAGTTAGAAACTGTCCATATCTCTGTCAATACGTTACCCCTCGCTGTTGGGCTTCGCAATTCGTCTGCCATATTCAAGCAGTTTATAAAAGCGTTGCCGCAGTAATTTCGACTTCCGCCCGTACTATACATCCCTGGTGGCGCCAAAATTCCCCGCGTATCTCTTGTGCGCGATTTAGTGACGTCACTGTACAGTGTGCGCAGAGATTCAGCAGCAGCAGCAGCTTTGTACTCCACTTCTCAGCTTTACTTCTAAAGCCTATTCTCTGCTTAATATTGTTATAATACACAAAAGCCATGAATATCCTGTAAATTATATCCTTATAAACGGTGAGTAGTGATGTCATCAGTTATAAACGGTGAGTAGTGATGTCATTTCTGTCACATGACTCACTAAAATTTGTGTATTATAATAAATAAAGTACCCCCAGTTGTACAATATGAGGATATTAGAAGTTACCTCGGAGTTCCATGACCTGTATAACTCGGCCTTCGGCCTCATACTTTTATATGGTCATGAAACTCCTCGGTAACTTATAATATCCCTATATTTTACAAGAGGGGCTACTTTATTCACTATATAATGGCACAATCTGGTGGATTTGAGGATTTATCTGCACAACCTGTTAAACCCAAAACGCCTGTTAAAACAGTCAGAGAGAGAGAGAACTTAAAGGAAGGAGATTTCTACCTCTCCCTCGCCACCTTTTCGAGCTCAGTATATTCCTCTGAATCAGGTGCTGACCTGGGCCGAATTTTTCCTCTATCGCAGCCCCAGTACATGTTGTTATTATTATTATTATTATTATTATTATTATTATTATTATTATTATTATACAGGAACCTGACCCACCACCTCCGTTTTCACCTGGATCACCTAATCCAGCTCAGAACTCTACACAATCTAAACCACCAGAGACTGCTGCCTCTACTCACTCAGCCCCTACTAATTTATGGATTGGCTCCAGTCCCACATTCAATCATCAGTACAACCAGCTGTAACCAGTGAAAAGCCTTCAACAAGCTCTAAGTACAAGTCTAACACTAAACTGCCAGACACATCTGACACTTGCTCTCAGTCTGATTCACAACTTGTCTGATTCACATGAGGCTTCTTCTACTAAACAGCCTGATCACATTAAACAACAAGGAAAGGCAAAATAATAAAATCCCATTTTTACTTTCTTTAATGAAAAACAAACCTTTCTCCAATATACTTTAAAGGGGAAGTAAAGTCTAAAATAGAATAAGGCTAGAAATGTTGTATTTTGTATACTAAACATAAACATGAACTTACTGCACCACAAGCCTAATCAAACACAGGGGGTCACCATCTTGTAACTTTGTTGAACATCTTTGCAAGACCAAGACTGTGCACATGCTCAGTAAGGTCTGGGCTGCTTAGGGATCGTCATAAATGATCAAAACAGCACAAGTCAAATAATATCTGCCAGAAGCCAATTAATAATCAGAATATACCGACTGCACTGGGTCCTGTGTTGTCATGTCATCTAATGTGGATTTTCTAGTTTTTGTATTGTTTAAAGTACATGTAAACCCCTCCAAAAAATTATAATCTGTGAACGGCCTCTGAAATCTTTAGATAACTGCCACTCTGGTTGTTAAAAGGTTAACAGTAAGGATGTATGATCCCGCTCACTCATGCATAATCCCACTTCCTGCTCACTTATACATAATCCAT
This sequence comes from Xenopus laevis, assembly GCF_017654675.1. Lineage (NCBI taxonomy): Eukaryota > Metazoa > Chordata > Amphibia > Anura > Pipidae > Xenopus > Xenopus laevis. The sequence goes on along the minus strand of NC_054380.1, from coordinate 142,653,698 downwards.
CCCGCTCACTCATGCATAATCCCGCTCACTGAGTATGAGTATGAGTGGGATTATGCACATGAGTGAGTGGGATTACACATACTTGCTAATAAAGTTACATTACCAAAAAAAACTTCTGAGCAAGATCATCAGGCGCGGCTGGATATACAAATATAAATGATGATGTAGCTGATAGAAAATGGCCGCCTGGTTGAAGCAGATCTTACATTCCGGAAAACACTACAGTGCGGCTAACGGAGGGGAAAATACAGATACTACCTGACCCAATACAGAGACAATGGTGCATTTTGTGTGGGGAATATGTGCCCAACCTAAAGGCATGGTAAGGGTTTATAGGGTTTACATGTCCTTTAATACAGACTTTCTCCAACTCTGCAGAACCAGTGGCTGCAGCAAAATAATCCTCCAAATAGAATCCCAGTTTATCTGTTTAAATCTGGCTCCATGATCTTTGTCCCTGCAGCTGGAGTTGGAAACAGTAAAGGGGATGTAAAGGCAAAAATAAAATCCAATACAAATCTCTACACAGTTGCCGACTGCTCTACAGGGAAACAAACAAAGCTGCTTGAGTTCTGCATGGCTGGGAAGTAAGGTGGGGGCTCCCCCTGCTGTACATAAGTATGATTGTTTCCCTGCAGAGCAGTTAGGGACCGTCTGACAATTCCGATCCACAGCAGTAAATGAAGGGACAATTTCACTGCATACAGTCAGGTTTCTTATAAAAACAGTACACTTTTTTTAATTAAAGTATATTGGAGATTGTTTTTTTTTCATTAAAGAAAGTAAAAATGGGATTTTATTTTTTTGCCTTTCCTTGTCCTTTAATGTACATTAATATTTTGAAGAATACTTTTTTAGTGTCGGTATCACTTTAAGTTACTGCTGAAGTACCTCTGTGACACATTATAAATCAACGAGACGCAACCTCCTGTGTCGAAAATAGACAAGGTACCAGGCAATACACCTACAAGGTGCAGGTCCTTCCCTATCAGCAGATCTGTCACTCAGAAGATCTCTGAATAATGGTCTGATCCAGATAAGCGTAACACTATTTCACAAAAAATTCCGCACCAAATATCCCGTGGCTGAGGTATTTAAACAAGTCTGGGATAAATCCCCACAAATTGACTCTGCTATTGGGCGTTTGTCTAGAAACACTACACTTCCTTCTGAGGACGCTCGATCATTCCGTGATCCAATGGAGAAAAAGATGGAGTCTGCACTGAGCGTGATTTTATTCATTCGACTGCCATTTTGTGGCCTCGGCCTGTCTCAGTGTAGATCACAGAGTTAGAGAGTCCCTTCTAACTCAAATTCAGAAGCAAATGGCATATTAGATCAACTCCGTTTAGCACTCTCGTTCCTCAGCGATGCTTCCCTGGAAATAACTAAACTGGCAACTAGATCAGCCGCGGCATCTATCAGCGCATTGTGGTTGAGACAGTTCCCTTAAATTCAAGGGTTCTCCATTATCCGGACCTGAACTTAAAAACATAATTTCAGAGGTAACTGGAGGGAAAGGAGGTTTCCTACCTCAGGGTAAAAGACCACGCAAAGAGTTTCACAAGAGTCATTTTTACCACCGTTCTTGGGGATCCTACTCTAGATCATCTAACAGAGGTAGATCCACTGCACCTCAGTCCTCCAACAGAAAGTTCAAATCCTAACAGACACAGCCAAAATTTTCCACAAAATGAGGACCAACTAAGATTCAGGATTCCAGACTCCTCCGTAAACGACACTCTAAAGGTCGGCGGCAGACTTCAAAAGTTTGCTCAAAATTGGCAAAATTTCAGATCCATGGGTACTAAACATAGTAGTGTCAGGTCACAAAATATTTTTCAACAAGCTGCCGCCAACCTCCAGATTTGTCCCATCAAGGACTTCCAAACCCAGTCAAGGCAGCAGCCACAACTACAATCCTTCACGAGCTTCTGGAGAACGGAGTAGTAACTCTAGTGCCAATTCCAGGGTTTCTACTTAAATCTTTTTTTAGTACCAAAGAAAGATGGTGGTTTTCGCCCAATTCTAAACCTGCACCCTCTCAACAAATTTATAAAATACCAGCGTTTCAAGAAGGAAACCATGAGATGAATAACAAGAGCCATACCACTAGTGGCGTTCATGACCAAAGTAGATCTGAAGGATGCATACCATCATATCCCAATTCATTCAGCTCACCAAAAACTTCTCCGATTTTTCCTCAACCAACAACATTTTCAGTTTCAAGCCGTGCCCTCCGGCCTAACATTGGCACCAAGGGTCTTCACAAAGATACTAGGAGCAACTATTCGATCCCTAGGAGTGCATGTCTATCCTGATCTAGACAACATTCTGATTTTCTAAGAATGCTCAAATTTGTATTCATCAACTAACACAGTCTATACATCAGCCTATACAATCCTGCAACTACTGGGACTCATGGCATCAACCATAGATGAGACAACTGCAGAGAGAATTTCTCAGAAAGTTGAACAGAGACCAGCAGGACCTCACACAACTAATCTTGTTGTCCAACGTAACGCGAAACAGCCTTCACTGGTGGTCACTAACAGGCAACGTATCTATAGGCAAAAGATGGCAACTACCAGTGCCAATAGTCCTTTCCATAGACGCAAGTCTGATCGGATGGGGAGCAGCCTGGCAACACAGTATCTGCCAAGGTCTCTGGAATACTCAGGAGCAGAAGCTTCACATAACATTGTAGAGATACGTGCCATTCTCATTGCTCTTCTACACTGGACACCATCTCTCAGGATGACCCACGTCGGCATATAGTCAGACAACAGTACGACTGTAGACTTCCTCAACAAACAAGATGCGCATCAGTAATGGCAGAGATTACCAGAATAATCAACTGGGCGGAGATGAACTCCACACATCACACAGCCGTCTATATTCTGGGCCATCAAAATTGTACGAGTTCATCAGGTATAATATAGAGTTCATTGTATGTAATATAGAGTTCATCATGTATAATATAGAGTTCATTGTGTGTAATATAGAGTTCATCATGTATAATATAGAGTTCATTGTATTTAATATGGAGTTCATCATGTATAATATGGAGTTCATTGTATGTAATATGGAGTTCATCATGTATAATATAGAGTTCATTGTATGTAATATGGAGTTCATCATGTATAATATAGAGTTCATTGTATGTAATATGGAGTTCATCATGTATAATATAGAGTTCATTGTATGTAATATAGAGTTCAATATGTATAATAGAAGGAATGCCCTGGGCACAGTGGGGCAGTGGAGCAGCAAGTCTGCCATGTTTGCATGGAGCCCCACAAAGTAAAGTTGTATGAAGGGCCCAGAGGTCTCTCTTTTTCTGCAGGACTAAACTCTCTACCAGTCTCCCCACTCTAATGTCTTAATTTACTGTTGCACCCGTCCAGCTGCCCTCCAGCTTAATTACCCTCCCCCCACTGAGCCAAAGACTAAACCAAGTCCCATCTCTGCCAATAACTCCCATCAGCCACTGCTTCCCAAGTGGGACTGAGCGTGCGTCTATGGGGGCATCTTGTACCTGGAGAATATTGGGGGGCACTGCGGCTGCCAGTTTGTATATGTGCCAGTCTATGGGGGGGGGGGCTGTGGTAGTGCCTTCTTTATATTTATCTCAATGAACTGGATCTCATTAGAAATGGGGCGAGTGTTTTCATCTTTTCATTGGGCTCCCGGGTGCTGATGTATCTCTGGGGGGTTCTAGGAAACCAATTCCATCGATTTTGCTGGGCAGATCATTCCCCAGTCGGCCAATCAAAGCTGCTCGGGACTTGTACTCATTATTTATATCTTTCTACTTCCTCTTCTATATTCTGACTCTAAACTGCTGCTTGGTTGCTAAGGCCATAGTAGTCCTAGCAACGGATTAGTTGAAATTGCCCAAGAGCTACACGAGCACCAACTGCCTCCTTTCAGATGGTCTCTTTGTACAAACCATGCATCCAACCTAATATTTTGGGATTCAGCCGAATCTTTCATGAAGGATATGGCCAACCCCTAATTTGCATATAGTTGCCTGGATTTGCATATGTAAATTAGGGAACCCAGTCCTGGATTCAGTGTGTGTGTTCTTTGTACGCTGGAGGTGCTGATCCAAAATGCAACCCCACAACTGCTGCAGAACTCAAACACCTAAATACACCTAAATACAGAATATTGATAGGAACCCACCCAGCACTCCCATCTTGCCTTATTGGGGGGTGGCTTTAACATCTCTGATTGGTCATTCAATTAGCCAAGAAATAGACCAATCACATGCTTCCGTTTCATTCCCTCTGATGTCTTTATTCCAAAGCAGATGTTTATGTGACACAGAATTGAGGAATGACCCACTCCATGAACAATGCAGGTTATTCACTCAACTGGATTTGAATATTAATTAGGGACAGGGGGTGCAGTGTCTGTGCCCCAATTATCATGAGTAAGGATGGAACACTTGCTTGGCCTTGCAGGACAGTAACTGTGGGTGCAGCATCATTCAGACATGGGGGGACCTTGCTTTATTCAGCACCCAAAGCTTTCTCCATTGATCATAATAATCACATATAGTAACTAATTAGTAGCAAGTGATAACTGATTACCTGTTTCAAAGTGTTTCTTTGTTGGTTGCCATGGGTTACTGCACCTGGGCAAACTTAGTGTGTTGTACATATGGGGGTTGAAGTATTGCAGTCTCAAGCCATAATGTATCCCTGCGCTTGGTCGTGTTTCTCAGTACAAGTAATTAGTTGTGTGGGGTATCGGGGCCGGGACCATCAAATGGACTCTGTACCCTAGAAAATGTCCACTCCCGCCAACCCTTAATATCTGCCCTTCTTTATATCTTCTAATATCCAATATGTCCTTCTATATCTTCCACTGGGGCTCTCTCTGCCAGTTGGGGGTCTTGGGATATTGATGGTTCTCTCCCAGGTTCAGCTCATCTCGATGGTCCAAAATGGCCCCAACAAACTGCTGAAAGACCCGGTCCATATATCGCTGGTGGGTGGGGAGAAGACCTTCCAGGAAGCCAATGTGCCCCCCATGGGCAGGAATGAGCAGAGCCACATGGGGATTGGACGAGGCTTTAGACACAGGAATGGCTGCAAAGAGAAGAACCATGAGGTGCAATTGGCTAAATGGGGAGGAAACAGTGGGGTTTTGGGGGTGCCTATCACTCAATGTTGCACTGTCCCACTAACCTCGAGTATATCCAGTGCATGTTCTACCTGGCACTTGTGTGTGAGGGGGGAGGGGTGCAGATCCAGTGATGTTGGAGTCAAAGTCCCTAATACACATCAGCACAACTCTGTATCTCACTGATACCGGCCCTACAGGGCCCCTACATGCACCGCCCAGTGACCTTTGTACCCAGAGCCGTCAGTGTGTTCATGTGTCGCTGGCAGTCCTGTTGCATGGCTACACACAGGAGATACATAGAGAGGCCAAGGCCAATGTATTTGCTGGGGAAAAGGTGCTGGTGTATATTGCAGCTTGTTCAACAGGCAGAGTTAGTACTTACTGGCTGACTAAATGGCAACATACCTGCACTGGGGGAGAACGGGTCATCTGCAGCATTGAGACAGAGAACAGGGGTCCGAATGTGGCTGAGTTTGAAATCAGGACTGGCCTGAGTGTAGTAGTCATCACAAGAGGGAAAGCCCCAAACCACTGAGGTGTAGCGCTCATCAAACTCCCTGATGGATCGGGACTGCAATAAAATAGTCATATAGGAGGTAGGTTGTGTACTCATGAGGAGCCCCATACAGTGTGAGCAGACACTTACCTGCAATATGTGATCCACATTTACTGCCTTCCCAATGACATGACGATGCCTACAAAAGAGACGCTTAACTTCAGTTTCCAGGAGGACAATATTGGAGAAGCGCATGGGCGGGACCCATAGATACTCACTGCTCAGTGGCTCTCCTCAGCGACTTGTTTAGCGAATAGTTGAAGAGAAGGTAGTTGAGTGGCTCCTCCAAAGACCGCGTGGACTCAAACACATTCCATGGAGTGGAGAAGCAGAGCGCGGCCCAAAGAGGAACTGATGAGCCCTGTGCAGCCAGATAGTTCAGGAGCATCATCCTGAGAGAAAGATGGAGGCATCAGGGGTGCAAAGTCAGATATGGGTCCTACCATCTCCACTTACGTTTCATGAGCTGAGGAATTACTAGTCAGACCCTTATTTACTTTATTCCGTCCTCTTAAGAAAAAAGTGAAACCATTAATTGTCTGCTAATCTTTCCACTCACCCATCACCAACTGGGTACCAGCTATAGGACTCAGAGAGGCAACTCTCCCTATGTGGGGAGGATGGTGACATTTTGGAGAGGCTTCCAGCAGAAGGTTTTATATTGGAGAACTAATTATTTATTAATATATAGCAGAAGGTCATGGGGGTTTCTGCTTTTCATTCATTGTGGTTGTGTCTATACAACATGGCTACAACTGAGTACTTACCCTCCCAGTGATACTCCGACAGCCAGCACTGGGGCATCAGGAAACTGTCTATGGACATGAGACACCACTGCACTCAGGTCATCAGTATTAGCTGCACAGAAGGTACGAGGGGTCTACAGAAAGGGTTATAGGAGGCAGCATATTTATATATCTGTCAATTTCCTCCAGTCTTCTAACCATCCTCTCTGTCCTTACCCTCCAGTCTTCTAACCGTCCTCTCTGCCCATACCCTCCAGTCTTCTAATTGTCATATCTGTCCTTACCCTCCAGTCTTCTAACCATCCTCTCTATCCATACCCTCCCATCTTCTAACTGTCCTTTCTGCCCATACCCTCCAGTCTTCTAACCGTCCTCTCTGACCATACCCTCCAGTCTTATAACCATGCTCTCTGTCCTTACCCTCCTGTCTTCTAACTGTCCTCTCTGCCCATACCCTCCAGTCTTTTAACCGTCATTTCTGTCCTTACCCTCCAGTCTTCTAACCATACTCTCTGTCCTTACCCTCCAGTCTTCTAACCATCCTCTCTGTCCTTACCCTCCCGTCTTCTAACTGTCCTCCCGTCTTCTAACTGTCCCCCCTCCCATACCCTCCAGTCTTTTAACCGTCATTTCTGTCCTTACCCTCCAGTCTTCTAACCATACTCTCTGTCCTTACCCTCCAGTCTTCTAACTCCTCTCTGTCCTTACCTCAGTCTTCTAATTCTGTCTTATAGTCTTCATCATCCCTCTCTGTCCTTACCCTCCAGTCTTCTAACCATCCTTCTGTCCTTACCCTCCAGTCTTCTAACCATCTCTCTGTCCTTACCCTCCAGTCTTCTAACCATCCTCTCTGTCCTTACCCTCCAGTCTTCTAACCATCCTCTCTGTCCTTACCCTCCAGTCTTCTAATCATCCTCTCTGTCCTTACCCTCTAGTCTTCTAACCATCCTCTCTGTCCTTACCCTCCAGTCTTCTAATAATCCTCTCTGTCCTTACCCTCCCGTCTTCTAACTGTCCTCTCTGCCCATACCCTCCAGTCTTTTAACCGTCATTTCTGTCCTTACCCTCCAGTCTTCTAACCATACTCTCTGTCCTTACCCTCCAGTCTTCTAACCATCCTCTCTGTCCTTACCCTCCAGTCTTCTAACCATCCTCTCTGTCCTTACCCTCCAGTCTTCTAACATCTCTCTCTGCCTTACCCTCCAGTCTTCTAACCATCTCTCTGTCCTTACCCTCCAGTCTTCTAACCATCTCTCTGTCCTTACCCTCCACAGTCTTCTCAACCATATCCTCTCTGTCCTTACCCTCCAGTCTTCTAACCATCCTCTCTGTCCTTACCCTCCAGTCTTCTAACCATCCTCTCTGTCCTTACCCTCTAGTCTTCTAACCATCCTCTCTGTCCTTACCCTCTAGTCTTCTAACCATCTTCTCTGCCCATACCCTCCAATCTTCTGACCGTCGTCTCTGTCCATACCCTCCAATCTTCTGACCGTCCTCTCTGTCCTTACCCTCCAGTCTTCTAACCATCCTCTCTGTCCTTACCCTCCAGTCTTCTAACCTCATTCTCTGTCCTTACCCTCCAGTCTTCTAACCTCCTCTCTGTCCTTACCCTCTAGTCTTCTAACCTCTTCTCTGTCCTACCCTCCAATCTTCTGACCGTCTCTCTGTCCATTACCCTCCAATCTTCTGACCGTCCTCTCTGTCCTTACCCTCCAGTCTTCTAACCATCCTCTCTGTCCTTACCCTCCAGTCTTCTAACCATCCTCTCTGTCCTTACCCTCCCGTCTTCTAACTGTCCTCTCTGCCCATACCCTCCAGTCTTCTAACCGTCTCTCTGCCTACCCTCCAGTCTTCTAACCGTCCTCTCTGTCCTTACCCTCCAGTCTTCTAACAGTCCTCTCTGTCCTTACCCTCCAGTCTTCTAACTGTCTATCTGCCATACCCTCCAGTCTTTAACCATCCTCTTCTGATCCTACCCTCCATCTTCTAACGTCCTTTTCTGCCCATACCCTCCAGTCTTCTAACCGTCCTCTCTGACCATACCCTCCAGTCTTATAACCATCCTCTCTGTCCTTACCCTCCAGTCTTCTAATAATCCTCTCTGTCCTTACCCTCCCGTCTTCTAACTGTCCTCTCTGCCCATACCCTCCAGTCTTTTAACCGTCATTTCTGTCCTTACCCTCCAGTCTTCTAACCATACTCTCTGTCCTTACCCTCCAGTCTTCTAACCATCCTCTCTGTCCTTACCCTCCAGTCTTCTAACCATCCTCTCTGTCCTTACCCTCCAGTCTTCTAATCATCCTCTCTGTCCTTACCCTCTAGTCTTCTAACCATCTTCTCTGCCCATACCCTCCAATCTTCTGACCGTCGTCTCTGTCCATACCCTCCAATATTCTGACCGTCCTCTCTGTCCTTACCCTCCAGTCTTCTAACCGTCCTCTCTGCCCATACCATCCAGTCTTCTAACCTCATTTCTGTCCTTACCCTCCAGTCTTCTAACCATCCTCTCTGTCCTTACCCTCTAGTCTTCTAACCATCTTCTCTGCCCATACCCTCCAATATTCTGACCGTCGTCTCTGTCCATACCCTCCAATCTTCTGACCATCCTCTCTGTCCTTACCCTCCAGTCTTCTAACCGTCCTCTCTGCCCATACCATCCAGTCTTCTAACCTCATTTCTGTCCTTACCCTCCAGTCTTCTAACCATCCTCTCTGTCCTTACCCTCTAGTCTTCTAACCATCTTCTCTGCCCATACCCTCCAATCTTCTGACCGTCGTCTCTGTCCATACCCTCCAATCTTCTGACCGTCCTCTCTGCCCATACCCTCCAGTCTTCTAACCGTCATTTCTGTCCTTACCCTCCAGTCTTCTAACCGTCATTTCTGTCCTTACCCTCCAATCTTCTGACCGTCCTCTCTGTCCTTACCCTCCAGTCTTCTGACCGTCATTTCTGTCCTTACCCTCCAGTCTTCTAACCATCTCTCTGACCTTACCCTCCAGTCTTCTGACCATCCTCTCTGTCCATACCCTTCAGTCTTATAACCATCCTCTCTGTTCATATCCACCAATCTTCTAGTGAATGACTGATGAATGAAGAATTGTTCTGTTTATATAACTCACCAGCAGCTCTTCTCCCCCAAAACCACGATTGTTAAACACGACAGATCTAGAAAGGGACAACGTGGGTGATGGGCATTAAGCTCAGAACAGAGGAAGAGGTTGAGTGAAGAGGAGGGCATTTGGGAGAGAATGTTTATAAAAGAGAGAGAGTGCAAAAGACAAGGTGTCCCTCACCGATATCCATCTCTGCTGGCCTGGTGCACTAAGTGCAGTATGTAACTCTGCCGACTGTTACCCGTTAAACCGGGCAAGAAGATGACCGTTGGCCGCAAGGAAGCGCCAGGGAATTGAGAGCTTTCGTTATTATCGACCCAGTCCAGAGAGATTTGCCCTCCATCTGTGGTTTTTAGGATTTCTCTGTTAGGACAAAACAAAAAGCCTCTATGACACCCACAGGTGCGTGGAATGAATTTGGATTAAATGTTAAATAAACCTAAAACTGAATATGGGTAAAAAGTGTGTATTTAATATACTGAACTTTCTGTGTCAGCCCAGAGATCCAGCAGCTTTATAACAGCAATGATCCAGGCCCCCAATTGCTCCCCATCTCCTAATCCTGTTAGAAGTCGATTGTGTGTCGGTGGCTCTGCACATGCTCAGGGGGCTCTGGGCTGATACTGAGACTCTGAGCTTAGGGGTCGGGGAAATCTCCAGGGCCACTGCTAAAGGAACATTGGGCTTGTACAGAACCCAATACACAAGGTGTAACATTTCTATAGCTCACCTTTTAGGGCGAGATGGGCCACAATGACTTATATACACTTACCTGATGGCACAACCAAAATGAAATGTGGCAGTCGGGGTTGAGATGGGAAGTTTGTTATAAGGGGTTTGGGAGGAGCAAGTAATATCCTAGTGAGGGGTCTTGTCCAAAGCCCAGAAAGTAAAAAGTTGGGCCAAATGTGCCAGACCCGTGGGTACCATACAAGTCTCCCCTGTGGAACTTACTTTCTATAGGAGACGGGAGGTTTGGATAGCAGGATCACTCGCAGGATTGTCTGGATCCTCCCTCCAAAGCACCACATGGTGGGTCGGAACTTTTCCTTTACTATGGGGCAATAACGCTCCAGGAATAGCTGGAATGGCAGGTCGGATACAAGGCGGGGCTTCTACGAGGAAACAAGAACATTGAAACACTTCCAAGAGTCCAGAGCCTCCATTCCTCATGATTTGCCTTGAGCTCTCCCAGCCCCCCTGCCAAAAGCCTCTCTGATACCCAAATACATCTCAATGAGAAGAAACACAAGAATGAAGGAGCCACCAGGCTGATCCGAGAGTCACAAATAAGAGAGAGATGGAGTTGGCAGAGGGCAAGAACTGGGCTCATTCATGAACATCAAATGATGTGACCCCACATATTCTGTCCCCCCATATACTGTACCCACATAAACCAAATAACTAGATCAATGGTGGTTTAAGATATTTGAAGCCAGATTACATGGTAAAGTCCATCAAGTCTAAATGAACCCCAGTGCCCATACACACACCCCTCCCTACTGTCACATAAATGATATATACCCATATCTATACTAACTATAGAGTTTAGTATCACAATAGCCTTTGTATTATGTCTGTCCAAGAAATCATCCAAGTCCCTCTTATAGTCATTAACTGAATCATCACCCGGCAGTGCATTCCCCAACCTCACTGTCCTCACTGTGATGAACCCCCTACTCTGTTCCTTTAAATGAAACTTCTTTTCCTCTAGTCTGAAGGGGAGGCCTCTGGTACGTGATTCTCTTTATGGGTAAAAAGGTCCCCTGCTATTTGTCTATAATGTCCTCTAATGTACTTGTAAAGTCTAATCATGTCCCCTCACAAGCGCCTTTTTTCCCCCAGAGAAAACAACCCCAACCTTGTCAGTCTCCCCTCATAATTTAACTCTTCCCTCCCTCTAACCAGTTTAGTTGCACTTAGTCTCTGCACTCTCTCCAGCTCATTTATATCCCTCTTAAGGACTGGAGTCCAAAACTGCCCCCATACTCCAGATGAGGCCTCACCAGGGACCTATAAAGAGACACAATTATGTTTCATCCCTTGAGTTAATGCCCTTTTTTATACAAGAACTTTATTTGCTTTAGTAGCCACAGAATGACACTGCCCAGAATTAGACAACTTGTTATCTACAAAGACCCCAAGATCCTTTTCATTTAAGGAAACTCCCAACACACTGCCATTTAGTGTAGAACTTGTATTTATATTATTTTTGCCAAAGTGCATAACCTGCATTTATCAACATTGAACCTCATTTTCCAGTTTGCTCCCCAGTTTTCCAGTTTAGACAAATCACTGTGCAAAGTGGCAGCATCCTGCATGGAACCTATAGTTCTGCACAATTTAGTCTCATCTGCACAAATAGAAACAGTACTTTCAATGGCCACCTCCAAGTCATTAATAAACAAGTTGAAAAGCAAGGGACCTAGTACAGAGCCCTGCGGTACTCCACTAACAACACTGGTCCAATTAGAAAATGTTCCATTTCCCACCACTCTTTGTAGTCTATCTTTTAGCCAGTTCTCTATCCAGGTACAAATACTATGTTCCAGGCCAACATTCCTTCATTTAACCAGTAACCTTCTGTGTGGCACTGTATCAAATGCTTTAGCAAAGTCTAAGTAAATCACATCCACTGCCATCCCAGAATCAAGGTTCCTGCTCACCTTCTCATAAAAGGCAATTAAATAAGTCTGGGAAGATCTATTACACATAAAACCATGTGTCAAAATGATGACTTACCCCACCCACTCTGCCTGATTGTCCCGCCTGCTCCGCCCACTTGCCCCACCTGCTCACTAGCTCGATGTAGGTATACTCCGAGGGGGATGGGAGAGGGCAGAGGGTGGTTTGCTGGGGAGAGAGGACTGCGACTGGGATGGGGGGCCGTTGGGGTTTTCTTAGTTGTGTAGATGAACAAAAAAATAACAGTTCAGAATCTCTGCTTTTTTTCTGCTCTCATCAACCAATTGAACCCCCTCTGATATTAAGGGCCCCACCCCTTCTTGCTTTATTCTCTTACTAAACGAAAGGAAGGAAACAGAAGCTTGGGGTGCACATAGACTGGTAAAATGGGTGAACTTCAGTTAATGGCACTGGATGAGATATGTGATGACATCAGTATTGGTGACTGTGCCAATGGTCAGATGAGTCACATGACAGACGTACCTTACAGATGTAGGAACGATAGAACCACACGTAGGCAGAAGCCACGCCCAGCAGGACGGGGGAGAGTGACAGGGTCCAATTTTGGATGGAGATTTGTTGCAGAGGCATAGTTGGCTCCTCCTCTAGGTGCTCAGGTGTATCAAATCAGATTCTAATGAACCAATAAGAAGAGGGAGCCCAGGTAAGTTACTTATATGAACATCATACAAACAAGTGGTTCTGGGAAGCTGAAATGATATTGTGATACTGGACCTGTATGTCTCAAACATATATCCAGATGCCCGACGCTCCCCCTGTATAACACACTGACACATACTGCTCCCCCTGTATAAAACACACACAACTCTTCTCCTGTATAACACACACAACTCTTCCCCCTGTATGACACACAGACACACCACTTCCCTTGTATAACACACCGATCCCCCCTGTATAACACACAGACACACACCACTCCCCCTGTATAACACACACCGCTCCCCCTGTACAATACACTGCTCCCCCTGTATATATATATATATCTTTGTTCATATAATGCTACTGTATATACAGTAATGTACAGTTAAAATTTTTAAACAAATAAAATATACAGAGCTTAAGCAACAATTTATACGAGACACAAAAGGTCCCTGAGCCGCAGAGCTTTCACTCTAAAGTGAATAACATAATATACAGCACACACACAATTGCCCCTGTATAAATGTATAAGACCTTCAGGGAGACCTCTCCTACAACTCCCGGCACCCTCTTATATACATATATATACAGTACCCCCTTGGTAAATCTTAGCTCTGTGCTCTCCGGCTGAATGTCACTCACGACTTCCTCTGTACAAGTGGGTGAAAGGTGCCTTTAAGGAAGCCCCTCCTTTTTCCAAGGAGCAGAGCAGCCATCTTTCTTTTGGGAAAATGTATTAACCCTGTGGTACACAGAGGAAAATGTGTTGTGTGTGTCAGGTTCCCAATAGAGCCGAGTGCTGAATGGGTGACTGACATATCAGTAAATCAGTCCCTTAATATTTAATCAATAATAATAAAGCTATAAAAGCTGAATATAAAGGGGAAGTTCATCCTGACATTGTACAATGTATTTGCAGAGATTTTGCATTTGACTTGTTTTTATGAATGAAGTTGTGCTGCTCCCCAACCTGGAATTCAGACCCTGGTGTTTAGGGTGACAGAGGCTTCACGTTCCATGTGAGTAGCATTTGGGTGGGCTCCATGTCTGCCCCTCGCACCCATCATTGAGTCCTTGTGCCATTCATTAGTGGGGTTCAGTAACTAACACTGGGGGCACAAGGAGACTCTCAATTCAACAGCTGCTCTGCCCATTGGGAAATACAAGTCCCTTTGGCTGTTACACCTACAAGTACTGAATGGCAATGAAATGGGGCGCAATTGTACCCCCTGTCCCTCCCACGGGCTCCCCCTTCCCTTACAGCCAAACCGATGCCCTTATTTACCCGCCACTCAATTTACCCCCGGGGCAGCAGCGCTACAGCTTTAAGGCTTTGGGGTAAGTAGGAATCAGCTTTGCTTTATTCAGTAGATTTGCTCCGGGTTGGACAGACAGCACCTCAGTTATGGACCCCTATTTGGGCTGGGACTGGCCCATTGCTGTCACTGCTTAATTCTATAATTGGGGTTGCACGTGGGGGGCTGCTGCTTCTGTATTGGGGTACTGTAAGTAATAAATCACTGGTAACACAATATCTAGGAGGCATGTACTGCAATGTACTGGGGGTTCTCCCCGTGGATCAGTTGTAGCGGCGCATACATTAAACAGAGTCAAGGAAGGGCCGGATGCCTTTTTAGAAGGGGTTATAGAAGTTGTGGGAGGTCCTTTCTCCTCATTGGGACACATTGGAGAAGTCACTTTGTGCCGTTGCCTAGGGAACTCGGGCACATCACTTGCACATTAATGGTCTTTATTCAACCTCGTCTGCTATGTCCCATGTAAGAACTGCAGTTACGGGGGGTCCCTTGGGGGGAAACTGTGAAAAACAATTCAAAACATAATGAGATTTTGTGGCTCTTGAGCACAAGGCCGGTGAGTCTGACCCAAGGAAAATGCTGATCACTGTGTTGGGGGACCCCCTCTGGGCTTAACTATTGTCTTTACTTAGTTCGCCTTCTCTTGGACTCCCTAATAATAGCATTTTGCCCCCTAACGCCCACCTCCCTCCCATTATCCGCCAGTCTGTGTGTCAGAGCTCCGCCCACTGCGACTGTTTCCGGCCCACACTGAGCGGCAAAGCAAATCAGACACTGGGGCAAATGTTTAACACTGGCAATTCCTTTATTAGAAACGAATAGAGATATTAATTGTGCACTTACACCCCAACTGGCCCTAACTGCCCCCCCAGAGGTGACAGTTATTTGAGGGGCAATTCCTCCCACTGACACTACAGACATGCTGCAACTTTCCCTTTCTTCTTACCCATCATCCCCTTCTTCAATGGCACCTGGAATTAGCATGGCAGCAGCCAGTTATTTTGCTATTTAGACTGTTAGCTCTTGGGTGCGGAGTTATTTCTATAATTCTAGGACAATACAAATAAACTGAGTCAAGTCTCACACAATCCCTGCAGGGGGCGCAATGGGGCGCAAACATTTCCGCTTGATCTCTGTCCAATCAGGTTTCAGAGGGAACCTTTCACCTTCCCAGGGATCAAGTAGAAATGAGGACGAAATCTCTCAGAACTTGAGTCTGGACCTATCAATCACTCCAGGGGCCCAAAGGGGTAAAGAGGGGCTGCCCCCCCCACATCCCATGATATCCCCTCTGCAGGGGGTTTGTTGATAGGACCATTGGGTTCCATGAAGGAGCAGAACCTGGAGACTCGGTGGCACAAAGTTTAATATTCCCGCAGTGCGGGCCCTTGGCTTCTGCTCTTCCTGGGGCCCCTGAATGGAGTGAATCTGCCCCCTGAGTTACTTAGAGGTTGTTTCTCTGCAATTGCCGTATAAATGACACCCATTAACTCTCTCTCATCTTCAGCTCCTCCCACTGCTTCAAAACTGCCACCACAAACTGTCGGAAGACCCGGTCCATGTAACGCTGGTGGTTTGGGATCAGATCTTCCAGAAAACCAATGTGTCCCCCATGGGTGGTGATTAGCAGAGCAACACAGGGATTGGCCGACACCTCAGCCAATGGAATTGCTGCAATAGGGGGAAGAGCAGGAGGCAGATTTATAGTATAATAGTTACAACATTGATACAAGCACAGTGAAAGCAGTTGTATTTTACTATAACAGGGAGAGATGTGTCTATAGTAACAGTGGGACAATAGTCTCTGGGAAGGGAGTGTGACTGTGGGATAGCAGGTATAGTAGGGAGAGATGGTGTCTATAGTAACAGTGGGATAATAGTCTCTGGGAAGGGAGTGTGACTGTGGGATAGCAGGTATAGTAGGGAGAGATGTGTCTATAGTAACAGTGGATAATAGTCTCTGGGAAGGGAGTGTGACTGTGGGATAGCAGGTATAGTAGGGAGAGATGGTGTCTATAGTAACAGTGGATAATAGTCTCTGGGAAGGGAGTGTGACTGTGGGATAGCAGGTATAGTAGGGAGAGATGGTGTCTATAGTAACAGTGGATAATAGTCTCTGGGAAGGGAGTATGACTGTGGGATAGCAGGTATAGTAGGGAGAGATGGTGTCTATAGTAACAGTGGATAATAGTCTCTGGGAAGGGAGTGTGACTGTGGGATAGCAGGTATAGTAGGGAGAGATGGTGTCTATAGTAACAGTGGATAATAGTCTCTGGGAAGGGAGTGTGACTGTGGGATAGCAGGTATAGTAGGGAGAGATGTGTCTATAGTAACAGTGGATAATAGTCTCTGGGAAGGGACTGTGACTGTGAGATAGCAGGTATAGTAGGGAGAGATGGTGCCTATAGTAACAGTGGATAATAGTCTCTGGGAAGGGAGTGTGACTGTGGGATAGCAGGTATAGTAGGGAGAGATGGTGTCTATAGTAACAGTGGATAATAGTCTCTGGGAAGGGAGTGTGACTGTGGGATAGCAGGTATAGTAGGGAGAGATGGTGTCTATAGTAACAGTGGATAATAGTCTCTGGAAGGGAGTGTGACTGTGGGATAGCAGGTATAGTAGGGAGAGATGTGTCTATAGTAACAGTGGATAATAGTCTCTGGGAAGGGAGTGTGACTGTGGATAGCAGGTATAGTAGGAGAGATGTGCTATAGTAACAGTGGATAATAGTCTCTGGGAAGGGAGTGTGACTGTGGGATAGCAGGTATAGTAGGGAGAGATGTGCTATAGTAACAGTGGATAATAGTCTCTGGGAAGGGAGTGTGACTGTGGGATACAGGTATAGTAGGGAGAGATGGTGCTATAGTAACAGTGGATAAAGTCTCTGGGAAGGGAGTGTGACTGTGGGATAGCAGGTATAGTAGGGAGAGATGGTGCTATAGTAACAGTGGATAAAAGTCTCTGGGAAGGGAGTGTGACTGTGGGATAGCAGGTATAGTAGGGAGAGATGGTGCTATAGTAACAGTGGATAAAGTCTCTGGGAAGGGAGTGTGACTGTGGGATAGCAGGTATAGTAGGGAGAGATGGTGTCTATAGTAACAGTGGATAATAGTCTCTGGGAAGGGAGTGTGACTGGGGATAGCAGGTATAGTAGGAGAGATGTGTCTATAGTAACAGTGGATATAGTCTCTGGAAGGGAGTGTGACTGTGGATAGCAGGTATAGTAGGAGAGATGGTCTATAGTAACAGTGGATAATAGTCTCTGGGAAGGGAGTGTGACTGTGGATACAGGTATAGTAGGGAGAATGGTGCCTATAGTAACAGTGGATAATAGTCCTGAAGGGAGTGTGATGTGGATAGCAGTATAGTAGGGAGAGAGGTGCTATAGTAACAGTGGATAATAGTCTCTGGGAAGGTGTGACTGTGGGATAGCAGGTATAGTAGGAGAGATGGTGTCTATAGTAACAGTGGATAATAGTCTCTGGAAGGAGTGTGACTGTGGGATAGCAGGTATAGTAGGGAGAGATGTGCTATAGTAACAGTGGATAATAGTCTCTGGGAAGGGAGTGTGACTGTGGGATAGCAGGTATAGTAGGGAGAGATGTGCCTATAGTAACAGTGGATAATAGTCTCTGGAAGGGAGTGTGACTGTGGGATACAGGTATAGTAGGGAGAGATGTGCCTATAGTAACAGTGGATAATAGTCCTGGGAAGGGAGTGGACTGGGGATAGCGGTATAGTAGGGAGAGATGTGTCTATAGTAACAGTGGATATAGTCTCTGGAAGGGAGTGTGACTGTGGGATAGCAGGTATAGTAGGGAGAGATGGTCCTATAGTAACAGTGGATAATAGTCTCTGGGAAGGGAGTGTGACTGTGGGATAGCAGGTATAGTAGGGAGAGATGGTGCCTATAGTAACAGTGGATAATAGTCTCTGGGAAGGGAGTGTGACTGTGGGATAGCAGGTATAGTAGGGAGAGATGGTGCTATAGTAACAGTGGATAATAGTCTCTGGGAAGGGAGTGTGACTGTGGGATAGCAGGTATAGTAGGGAGAGATGGTGTCTATAGTAACAGTGGATAATAGTCTCTGGGAAGGGAGTGTGACTGTGGGATAGCAGGTATAGTAGGGAGAGATGGTGCCTATAGTAACAGTGGATAATAGTCTCTGGGAAGGGAGTGTGACTGTGGGATAGCAGGTATAGTAGGGAGAGATGTGTCTATAGTAACAGTGGATAATAGTCTCTGGGAAGGGAGTGTGACTGTGGGATAGCAGGTATAGTAGGGAGAGATGGTGCCTATAGTAACAGTGGGATAATAGTCTCTGGGAAGGGAGTGTGACTGTGGGATAGCAGGTATAGTAGGGAGAGATGGTGTCTATAGTAACAGTGGATAATAGTCTCTGGGAAGGGAGTGTGACTGTGGGATAGCAGGTATAGTAGGGAGAGATGGTGTCTATAGTAACAGTGGATAATAGTCTCTGGGAAGGGAGTGTGACTGTGGGATAGCAGGTATAGTAGGGAGAGATGGTGCCTATAGTAACAGTGGATAATAGTCTCTGGGAAGGGAGTGTGACTGTGGGATAGCAGGTATAGTAGGGAGAGATGGTGTCTATAGTAACAGTGGATAATAGTCTCTGGGAAGGGAGTGTGACTGTGGGATAACAGGTATAGTAGGGAGAGATGGTGTCTATAGTAACAGTGGGATAATAGTCTCTGGGAAGGGAGTGTGACTGTGGGATACAGGTATAGTAGGGAGAGATGGTGCCTATAGTAACAGTGGGATAATAGTCTCTGGGAAGGGAGTGTGACTGTGGGATAGCAGGTATAGTAGGGAGAGATGGTGTCTATAGTAACAGTGGATAATAGTCTCTGGGAAGGGAGTGTGACTGTGGGATAGCAGGTATAGTAGGGAGAGATGTGTCTATAGTAACAGTGGATAATAGTCTCTGGGAAGGGAGTGTGACTGTGGGATAAGCAGGTATAGTAGGGAGAGATGGTGCCTATAGTAACAGTGGGATAATAGTCTCTGGGAAGGGAGTGTGACTGTGGGATAGCAGGTATAGTAGGGAGAGATGGTGTCTATAGTAACAGTGGATAATAGTCTCTGGGAAGGGAGTGTGACTGTGGGATAGCAGGTATAGTAGGGAGAGATGGTGTCTATAGTAACAGTGGATAATAGTCTCTGGGAAGGGAGTGTGACTGTGGGATAGCAGGTATAGTAGGGAGAGATGGTGTCTATAGTAACAGTGGATAATAGTCTCTGGGAAGGGAGTGTGACTGTGGGATAGCAGGTATAGTAGGGAGAATGTGTCTATAGTAACAGTGGATAATAGTCTCTGGGAAGGGAGTGTGACTGTGGGATAGCAGGTATAGTAGGGAGAGATGGTGCCTATAGTAACAGTGGATAATAGTCTCTGGGAAGGGAGTGTGACTGTGGATAGCAGGTATAGTAGGGAGAGATGGTGCCTATAGTAACAGTGGATAATAGTCTCTGGGAAGGGAGTGTGACTGTGGGATAGCAGGTATAGTAGGGAGAGATGGTGCCTATAGTAACAGTGGACAATAGTCTCTGGGAAGGGAGTGTGACTGTGGGATAGCAGGTATAGTAGGGAGTAGAGCGATGGGGATATAGTAACAGTAGGAATAGTAGAAATAGTCCAAGTACAGTGCAAGTTGCAGTTCTAGACATAACAATAATAAATGAAATGAATGAAAGGGAAAGTTTTACTGTGATGTGAACTAATTACAGGCAATTATCACAACTATATGACTTATCAATGGAAATACAGGGGCAGTTATAGCTGGTGCCTCCTGTTCTCTGCTGCCCCCTGGTGTTGCACATAAATACCCCATTATAGGAAAACAGGGTCCAGTCCAGAAGGAACTCACCATTGCTGGGGGAGAAGGGATCGTCCAGTGAGCAGAGACAGAGCACAGGGGTCCGAATCTCCCCGAGTCGATGGTCTGGACTTGCTTTATGATAATATTCATCACAGGACTGGTAGTCGTAGGCGGGTGCGGTGTAGCGCTCATCGTATTCCCTGAGAGTCTGCGCCTGGATTGGGAGATGGGGGGAGGGCAGAGTTAGAGGAAACAGCTGAGAATTAAAAGAATAATCCCATGATCCTGTGGGGGTGAGTATATAAGTAATAGGAGCAAGCAGGATACTCAGTGTAGTATCAGCCTTGCAAAAGTCTCCATTGTTCCATGTGTGACTGCAACTTCCTTTATCTGCAGCCCTGGGTCCCCCATAATCCTAGAAGAAGCCAACAATGGCCATTGCCTGGCAGAACTGGAGATGTGTCCGTATGTAAACTACTCCTAATAAAAAGAACCAGGGGTCACAGCACCCCCAGGGATCCTTATAGACAGCACCATCCTGACCCACAGGAACCCCCAGAAGATCCTTTAACGCTTTCCCCCACCCATTGGAGGGCAATGGAAGTGGGAACGAGCCCAGGAGATGGAGGAGCAGAAGTGAGACATGTTGCAGTTTCTCCATTTAAAGGGGAAATGTGGAGACCCCTCACCTCAAGGACATGATCTACATCCACCTTCTGGGAAATGACCGAGCAATATCTGTAAGGAGAGAACACGCTGAGCCACCAACAAGAGAACTGGAAGGAGCACCCAGTAAGGGCAAGATGCATTATATATTGGTGGGACCAAAAAGCAACAGTGTCAAATGAAGGAAAATGTAAAATCATGGAATTTTGAACTGAGATTTCATTGTATTTCTGTTTTGCTGGAATTATTTTTAACTTTCAGTTTCCTTTCAGGTAGTAACACTACAGACATATTGGGAGAGTATAGACCAGAAACACTGAGAGCCCCGTTTACAAGATATCATTAAGAAACCGCCCTTTGGTTAATTATCCCCTGACGAAGACAAGGGCACCTACCTCCTCATTGTCTTCTTTACCCCCTGAATGATGGTCTTGTGGAGCAGCCAATGATTGAGGGGTTCTGACAGAGACACATCTGACTGAAACAAGTTCCACAGAGGAGACAAGGAGACGGCAGCTTGGAGATGGGAGGAGGCACCATAATCAGCCAAGTAATTGAGAAGGATCACCCTAAAAAAGGAAATATTAAATTATAAGTCTGGGGCCAAAGGGCATTTGGGTCTTAGTAGCAGGTATCACTCAATTCCTTGTAACCTTCCTATGGGGATTCTAAATCTATTGTTCATGATCCAAAATGGATCTATGGTGGGTCATCAAAACCCTCTAAATAGAGTGAAACTCCCCCCTAAACCAGTGCCTTGTAACCATTTTTTTTTATTTGGCAACCAGGATAAATATAGAGCTGCTCAGGTTGTCCTTATGGGTGGAAGGACCGTACTGGCTTTGAACTGACAAACTGAAAAGGAAGGTTGTGTATGGGTGAATGGCACATGAAGAGGTAAGAGTAGATGTTGATGCCCCATGATGGGACTGTGTCCATGACTCTCACACAGGCATTTCCCTCAGACTCACTTACGCTCCTAAGGATGAACCAACGGCCACCAGGGGAGCTTCAGGAAACATCCTCCTCAAATGACAAACCACCGTCCTCATGTCTAGGGTGTAGCCCACGCACAGGGTCTTTGGAGTCTGCAGGGATAGAAGAAAACCACCCAAGTTCTAGTGCTGCCAGGTCTGCAACCAGACCAGGCACAAGTGGGTTACAAGGAAGAGACATGAGTAGGAATGAACAGTGTTAGTAAGTGTAAGTGTTAGTAAGTGCGGAGCCGGGATGTAAGTGGGTGGGACTCACCAGGACTTGCTCTCCACCAAAGCCACGATTATTTATCACAACAGCTCTGCAGAGAGACAAACAGTTGAGTAACACAGGAAGGGGGTCTTTCAATTTAATACACCAATAACCTTTCCATATGCGCTTGTAAGTTTCCCTCCCACATATATTGTAAGCTCTATGGCACAGGGACCTCCTTTGCCTCCTAACACTTGGCGTTATTTAATATAATTATATGGACATAAACACAAGGAAGCCCTGAATTCACCTGCCATCTCACCTGTATCCTGCCTGCATATCACCTGTATCCAACCTCCATCTCACCTGTATCCTGCCTGCATCTCACCTGTATCCCACCTCCATCTCACCTGTATCCCACCTACATCTCACCTGTGTCCCGCCTCCATCTCTCCTGTATCCTGCCTGCATCCTATATATAGCCCGCCTCTATTTCACCTGTATCCTGCCTCCACATTACCTATATCCCTCCTCTATCTCTCCTGTATCCTGCCTGTATCTTACCTGTATCCCGCCTCCATCTCACCTGTATCCCGCCTCCATGGCCGTCTTCACAAGGTTCAGTATGTAGATTTTTTGGCTGTTGCCATTCAGACCAGGCAGAATAATAGCAATTGGACGAGTGGCCCCATCAGGGAACTGAGAGCTTTCCTCATTATCCTTCCAGTCAAGTGAGAGCTGCCCCCCATCCTCGGCCGCAATGACTTCACTAGGGGAACAAGTAGTAGCGTAAAATGTCCCCCCTATATCTACCCAAACCTACCCAACTCTCTCCATATGTACCCATTACTAATATAACAACCCTCTCCATATGTGCCCACCACTAATATAATAACAATTGCCCAAGGAACCCAAGACCATCTGGGTAATAGTCCTCTCTAATGTAGACAGTGTAACCTCTGCCAATACAAGGGTGCCCGAAGAGGACTGAGAGAGAATACAATTCTGTGTATGTAAACCCCCTTAGAGCCCCCCTGACTTGGATGATTCAGTTCGTTGGTCACTACTTCCCTGGCCTTGAAGGCAGAGCCACCTGATTGGCTATAAGAGCAGCTCTTTGTTTTTTTGTGCTGTGAAGAGATATCTCATTGCTCTCCCACCAGTAACTCCCTTTCACTCCCATAATGTTCCCATGTTCAAGACTATAAAAACCTGTGGTTTGTTTGTTCAAGGTTGAGACTTTTGCTGAGCTCAGAATCCACAAAACTTATGTCAAATAAACTTTGTCCTTCACCTCAAGTGTCTCCGGCCATCATGTAATCTCTCTCTATGAGAATTCTCAGACACAATTCAGCTTATTGCTCTGTGAATCCATGTCGATAGTCTCCCATTTTTTAACCATTGTTTAGTCTTGGCCCTCTGGGGGCAATATCATTGGAGTCACTTACTTTCTGTAGGACATGATGGGCTTGCGTACAAAGTGGATCCACAGTGCAGTCTGCATCCTCCCTTCAAAGCACCAGATGGTTGGGTAGAACTTCTCACTGGCAACTGGGCAATATCGCTCCAAGAGCAAGCGGAGAGTTTTGGAGGACACAATGGTGGGTTTCTGCAGCAAACAAACCCATGAGTCAACCTTTAACTTTTAACCTGATACCCCCCCCCACGCCCTAGAGTAAATTTCCTAATACCTCCATCTACAACTGAACTGAAGTGCGAGTTCAGACTTCCAGTTGCTTTCCCTACACATTAGATAACTGGTGGCCTTTGGTCAACTCTAGACATCAGGCAGATGAATGCGACAGTTGTGCAGCCAATCACACCCTTCCTATAAGTCCCAGTTGCCCAAGAAGCCAAATGTGGCCATGAGTCTGCAGTTAGTAGTATGCTCCTCACCACAACTAGTTGCACCAAATAGGGCAATACCTGATAACTTAGTCATCAATATACCCCCAGCCTAGACATCACATATACAGTCGTCTGTGTAACGACCCCATAAGAAATCATTAGAATTTTTCTGGTGCTTCAGAGCCACAAAGACCCATAACCCTCATATAAGAGACCATAGCCACCTACCTTACAGATACACATCCAGTAATAGCCCAGGAAGGCTGCTGTGACCCCCAGCAAGAAGGATGGAAGGGATGGGCTCCAACATCCAGTTGTACCTTCAGGGGTCTCCATAGTGTCTCATATAATTATTGAACTGAATGCCCCCACACGGATCCTGTCCCCAAAACACGTACATTTATTAACAGTGTGGCACAGTGACTCCAAAATTTCCCCCCAAAAAAACAAGAATCTGCAAGTGGCAATGAGCTATTGTAAAATATACAATATACATATATCCCTTTAAGTCTAAAATGGGATTAGGATTCAGGAAACATATGGAATGTCTTATGGGAAGGCTGGGGGAGGTGTATCTCACAGGTTTTGAATATATCCCTGGACAAAGAGCAGTTTTCTCTCTCTCACACTGGACACACACACACACACAGACACACAATTCAGACATACACATAATATTTATACAACATATTGATACATACATATATTTTTGTATTATTTTGGTAGGCTGTCAATAGAGCATTTGACTGGCTAAATATCTGATCATTTGTAAGTATCTTCTGTAACACATTTTTACACATTAAATATACTTAAATATCACCTTGGTGAGTGGTGTTTGTTGACCATAGAACTTATACAAATGATTTAAAAAGACTGTATTTCCAACAGCTATTGATGGTGATTCCTCCCTCTCCTTACTGGGAAGCAAACAGGGGTGTCCGTTGCCTTATCCCAGCTATAAATAAGGATTTAGGGAATATTTTGTCCCGTATAGACAGGGGAGGGGCTCTGTTTTTTTCTTCTTTTCTATTTGACCCCTCACGGACTATCCGTCTATAATGTCCTGTCAGTAACCTTATGTGTGTTAAAAGTGTGTCAGAAGTCCAAGTAAATCACATCCACTGCCATCCCAGAGGCAAAGTTCCTGCTCACCTTCCCATAGAAGGCAATTATCTGGCAATATCTGTTACACGTAAAGCAGCAGGGCTGAAACTCAAAATCGTATCCCTCAATACCCCGTCTAAAACCTTTCCTAACACTAAGACTAACCAAGACTAACCAGCCTATAGTTATGAGGCTGAGAACGAAATCCCTTTATGAATAGCTTCACCACATTAGAAATTTGCCTCTCAGCAGAAAGCCCAGATCAGCCTCCCTTTCCCACACTGGGCTTTCAGTTTCCAAAAATAACTGATCCCCCAGCCCAGTATTGTCAGTGGCAGTCGGTGCAGCAGAGTGAGGAAGAGGCTCCTCTCCAGAGAATTCCACAGTCTCTGCTTCTCTGAATCCCATTCCCAAACTTCCTCTCGGCCAGTTCCTCCTCCCTGGGGCTTCTGTTCTAACTCTGCACCCACTAAGCACCCGCAATCCAAACCACATAATATAACCCTCTGCCCCCTTCCATATAATGTCACCCCCCCCGTATAACCTGCCCCAGGTACCTGCACTTCTGATACCCCCAGCGGCATGAAAACTTCTCATTGACTGTCCCCCCCCATTAGGAACCATATGAGAAGGAATGTTGCCTGTAGCTCCACCCACACAATCAGCCCTGCCCCCCACTCCTACAATGGGACAGGCTCATAAAAGGGAAATAACATGAAAATCCATCATCTTAATAAGTAAATATTAAATCATAAAAACACATGATTCTGCCTCTGTGGATATAACTCTGACTTCTATTTAACTCTGTAGCTTCCACATTCACTTCTAATCTTCCACATAGCACATTAATCTTAACCAAGGATCAGATATATAGAAACATTAGGGTGTCACCCTGCTATAGTTCCAGGGGTACCCAGGGTACAAATAAGCACTCCCCCCAAATCTCCCCCTAACTGACCTTCAGACTGGGCCCCCTTAGCTCATAACAAGGTTACAGATATATAGAAACATTGGGGTGTCACCCTGCTATAGTTCCAGGGGTACCCAGGGTACAAATAAGCACTCACCCCAAATCTCCCCTAACTGACCTTCAGACTGGGCCCCTTAGCTCATAACAAGTTACAGATATATAGAAACATTGGGGTGTCACCCTGCTATAGTTCCAGGGGTACCAGGGTACAAATAAACACTCACCCCAAATCTCCCCTAACTGACCTTCAGACTGGGCCCCCTTAGCTCATAACAAGGTTACAGATATATAGAACATTGGGGTGTCACCCTGCTATAGTTCAGGGGTACCCAGGGTACAAATAAGCACTTCACCCCAAATCTCCCCCTAACTGACCTTCAGACTGGGCCCCTTAGCTCATAACAAGGTTACAGATATATAGAAACATTGGGTGTCACCCTGCTATAGTTCCAGGGGTACCCAGGGTACAAATAAACACTCACCCCAAATCTCCCCCTAACTGACCTTCAGACTGGGCCCCCTTAGCTCATAACAAGGTTACAGATATATAGAAACATTGGGGTGTCACCCTGCTATAGTTCCAGGGGTACCCAGGGTACAAATAAGCACTCACCCCAAATCTCCCCCTAACTGACCTTCAGACTGGGCCCCTTAGCTCATAACAAGGTTACAGATATATAGAAAACATTGGGGTAACAGTCACCCTGCTATAGTTCCAGGGTACCCAGGGTACAAATAAGCACTCACCCCAAATCTCCCCCTAACTGACCTTCAGACTGGGCCCCCTTAGCTCATAACAAGGTTACAGATATATAGAAACATTGGGGTGTCACCCTGCTATTGTTCCAGGGGTACCCAGGGTACAAATAAACACTCACCCCAAATCTCCCCTAACTGATCTTCAGACTGGGCCCCTTAGCTCATAAACAAGGTTACAGATATATAGAAACATTGGGGTGTCACCCTGCTATAGTTCCAGGGGTACCCAGGGTACAAATAAACACTCACCCCAAATCTCCCCCTAACTGACCTTCAGACTGGGCCCCCTTAGCTCATAACAAGGTTACAGATATATAGAAACATTGGGTGTCACCCTGCTATAGTTCCAGGGGTACCAGGGTACAAATAAGCACTCACCCCAAATCTCCCCTAACTGACCTTCAGACTGGGCCCCTTAGCTCATACAAGGTTACAGATATATAGAAACATTGGGGTAACAGTCACCCTGCTATAGTTCCAGGGGTACCCAGGGTACAAATAAGCACTCACCCCAAATCTCCCCTAACTGACCTTCAGACTGGGCCCCTTAGCTCATAACAAGGTTACAGATATATAGAAACAATTGGGGTGTCACCCTGCTATTGTTCCAGGGGTACCCAGGGTACAAATAAACACTCACCCAAATCTCCCCTAACTGATCTTCAGACTGGCCCCCTTAGCTCATAACAAGGTTACAGATATATAGAAACATTGGGTGTCACCCTGCTATAGTTCCAGGGTACCCAGGGTACAAATAAGCACTCACCCCAAATCTCCCCCTAACTGACCTTCAGACTGGCCCCTTAGCTCATAACAAGGTTACAGATATATAGAAACATTGGGGTGTCACCCTGCTATAGTTCCAGGGTACCCAGGGTACAAATAAACACTCACCCCAAATCTCCCCCTAACTGACCTTCAGACTGGCCCCCTTAGCTCATAACAAGGTTACAGATAATATAAAACATTGGGGTGTCACCCTGCTATAGTTCCAGGGGTACCCAGGGTACAAATAAGCACTCACCCCAAATCTCCCCTAACTGACCTTCAGACTGGGCCCCTTAGCTCATAACAAGGTTACAGATATATAGAAACATTGGGGTAACAGTCACCCTGCTATAGTTCCAGGGGTACCCAGGGTACAAATAAGCACTCACCCCAAATCTCCCCCTAACTGACCTTCAGACTGGGCCCCCTTAGCTCATAACAAGGTTACAGATATATAGAAACATTGGGGTGTCACCCTGCTATTGTTCCAGGGGTACCCAGGGTACAAATAAACACTCACCCCAAATCTCCCCCTAACTGATCTTCAGACTGGGCCCCCTTAGCTCATAACAAGGTTACAGATATATAGAAACATTGGGGTGTCACCCTGCTATAGTTCCAGGGGTACCCAGGGTACAAATAAACAAACAGTTGAGGGCAGAGGTGGGACAGGAAGTTGTCATTACTTGTGCGGCAGCAGGAGAAACCTGATTGGAGGAGAGAGAATTTTCTGGACACAGAACAGAATTCAGAGTTGGAATAAAACCAGTCACCTCTGAGGGTCCCTGTGGGGTCTCATTATTATACAGATTCACATTCATTTTACACCCACATATCAGTTCTACTGTAGCGCAGCAATGGTTCCCCCAAGTGATACCCCAAACTTCCAGCAACAAATATCATTCAGCAGAATTCTGTATAACTCCCAGCAGGTCACATATAATTCAGTGGGAGGAGCCGGCAGGTCACATATAATTCAGTGGGAGGAGCCAGCAGGTCACCTATAGTTCAGTGCAGAGGCCACACCCCCTTCCTTCCCACTCAGCCAATCATTAGGCTGTTACTGGCAATTTAAAGGAAAACTCATTGTGTTTCTATTGCTGTCACTATAAATAATCAGATTCCACCAATGAGGATTGAGCAATACAGCCCCCAGTGTTACTGACATTGTAATTGGTCATTGGGGGACCAGCCCCAGGTTTCTTTGCACAGGACCCTGACGTGTTGGTGGGGCTCACCTCTGGGGGCTCATAGTCCAGAATTGGTTCTGTGCAGAACTGGGGAGCAATGTGTCTGTGGGGGGCTTGGGGTAGAGGGGCAAACGCTGAGATATAAAAGGACATGTGGTTTGGCTGTGACACTGTATTTGCACTTTGTTCCCACAATTCCCCCATTTCCGGTGTAGAAAGGACACAGAACAGTACCAGCCCCCACCCCAATAAAACTCCATAGATAACAGACCGGTTTGTACCAGGGGGTCTGGCAAAATCCCTCCCTCAATAAACACAAAGTTGAGTTGGTCTGTGAAGTGGGGGTTGTTACGGGGGTGCAGGTGTAGCGCCAGGCTGGGGGCATCTTCTGACTCTGGGGAGCAGGACACCCCACCTTGGCACCTCCTTGGAATCGACTCGGGCTGCGGCAGGAACACTCCCTCCATCAGTTTGGATTTCTTTACCTCCCGCAGGATTGTTTATACCTGGACTCCCTTCAGCTTATTCTGTGGACTTACCCAAAGGAACTGTTCCCCTTAGGGTTCAAGCACACGGGCAGATTCGGGGAGATTTAGTTGCCTGGCGACTAATCGCCTCTTCTGTGGGGCAACAATCACCCTGAACTGCCTTCCCCCTGCTTTCCCCCTGTTATAATGAGAAAACGCCAGCGGCAATGCACTCGCGGTGCTTCGATTTCCGAAGGTGCCTCATGTGGAAACTTCGGGCGACTTCAGAAATCGAAGCACCGCGAGTGCATTGCCGCTGGCGGTTTCTCATTATAGCAGGGGGAAAGCAGGGGGAAGGCAGTTCAGGGTGATTGTCGCCCCACAGAAGAGGCGATTAGTTGCCAGGCAACTAAATCTCCCCCAATTTGCCCGTGTGCTTTAACCCTTACCCTTGGAATTGCCCAAACTCCCTGACCTTGTGTTATTGTGTCTGTATCTTGGGCACTGGGTAAGGATGACTTTGGGGTTGGAAACCTGTGGACTGACATCAGGGGAAGCTTTATATTATACATTTCTTTATATAGTGAATAAAGTAGCCCCTCTTGTAAAATATAAGGATATTATAAGTTACCGAGGAGTTTCATGACCATATAAAAGTACGAGGCCGAAGGCCGAGTTATACAGTTCATGGAACTCCGAGGTAACTTCTAATATCCTCATATTTACAACTGGGGTACTTTATTTATTATAATACACACGTTTCAGTGAGTCATGTGACAGAAATGACATCAGAACTCACCGTTTATAACTGATGACATCAGAACTCACCATTTATAAGGATATAATTTACAGGATATTCATGGCTTTTGTGTATTATATAGATATATTATACATTTCTTTATATAGATATATTATACATTTCTTTATATAGATATATTATACATTTCTTTATATAGATATATTATACATTTCTTTATATAGATATATTATAGATTTCTGCCCGGGGAGTGGGAATCTCACGTGCTGCTACTGTTGTGTCCCTGATCTCTGCTTTTTATATGTGTAATAAAGCCCCTGTGTAACCCCTATTCCCAGATTATGGTTTGTCCCTGTTTTGTGCCAGTCTCAGATACGTCACACGTTTGGTGACATAAGGGGGGGGGGGCAATGTTGCAATATTTATAATGGAGATCTAATGGTGCAGGGGTACAGCCTGTCCTTACACACTGAGGAGGAATATAGGGGTGCTGGGGTACAGTCTGGCACTACTACATTCCTCCTCCTTAGTCTATAAGGTCAGGCTGTACCTCTGTCTCTGTATCCAGATTCTCACTCCCTTCAGCATCTCCCACCTGCTGCCGCCACCTGCAGGCTGACTGTGGTACTGCACTCAATGCTGTAGCTGCAGATTGCTGGGAGCAGCCTCGGGGTCACCGACCCATTGTCACCAAACAGAGGCCTCCAACGGCAAAATAATTGTCAGAGGTCTGAGGATTTCTACTGGGAATATTTAGGGAATACATATTGGGACGTTTCTTAGAATGATATGTTCTTTCTTTCAGCAGCATATTATTTCTGGGTTTACTTGTCCATTACCAGCTTTCAGAGATTGATGAGAAGCAGATACATGAAGGGTAAATTCCCCAAAACAATGAAAGGGAAAGAATTAAAATCTTGTGATATAAATCCCATGGCTCCTGGACTACAGCAGAGGGGCCCCAGAGGGACACACATGGGATCAGCCACTTTGTATCATGGAAACATCTGCCAATTACAGACAAAGTAGAGCAAGAATTATGTGGATCAGTTGCCTTTTAGTCAATTATTGGGCCTCTGCACAAAAGACTAATCAGCTCTTGTACCCAAAACTATTATACAGGACATCACTGGTGCCTGACCCAGTATGGAAGGAGTTAATAGGAGGCAGTTGGGTGTTTTCCCATAATCCCCTGCACTAACCTTGAGTATTTGAGTAATGACTTCTTTATCTCTCTCCCAATAATTGTTTGTGTCAGTCAGGGGAAGAGCAGGATACACTGGGAAAGGGTCACAGACGGAGGGACTAGCAGGGAAAGGGTTACAGATGGAGGGACTGGCAGGGGAAGGGTTACTAATGGCAGGGAAAGGGTTACATATGGAGAGATTGGCAGGGAGAGGGTTGCAGATGGGGAACTGGCAGGGAGAGGGTTACAGATAGAGGGACTGGCACGGAAAGGGTTACAGATGGAGGGACTGGCAGGGAAAGGGTTGCAGATGGAGGGACTGGCAGGGAAAGGGTTGCAGATGGAGGGACTGGCAGGGAGAGGGTTACAGATAGAGAGACTGGCAGGGAAAGGGTTGCAGATGGAGGGACTGGCAGGGAAAGGGTTACTAATGGCAGGGAAATGGTTACATATGGAGAGATTGGCAGGGAGAGGGTTACAGATGGAGGGACTGGCAGGGAAAGGGTTACAGATGGAGGGACTGGCAGGGAAAGGGTTACAGATGGAGGGACTGGCAGGGAAAGGGTTGCAGATGGAGGGACTGGCAGGGAGAGGGTTACAGATAGAGAGACTGGCAGGGAAAGGGTTGCAGATGGAGGGACTGGCAGGGAAAGGGTTGCAGATGGAGGGACTGGCAGGGAGAGGGTTACAGATAGAGAGACTGGCAGGGAAAGGGTTACAGATGGAGGGACTGGCAGGGAAAGGGTTGCAGATGGAGGGACTGGCAGGGAGAGGGTTACAGATAGAGAGACTGGAAGGGAAAGGGTTACAGATGGAGGGACTGGCAGGGAAAGGGTTACTAATGGCAGGGAAATGGTTACATATGGAGAGATTGGCAGGGAGAGGGTTACAGATGGAGGGACTGGCAGGGAAAGGGTTACAGATGGAGGGACTGGCAGGGAAAGGGTTACAGATGGAGGGACTGGCAGGGAAAGGGTTACAGATGGAGGGACTGGCAGGGAGAGGGTTACAGATAGAGAGAGACTGGCAGGGAAAGGGTTACAGATGGAGGGACTGGCAGGGAGAGGGTTACAGATAGAGGGACTGGTAGGGAAAGGGTTACTAATGGCAGGGAAAGGGTTACATATGGAGGGATTGGCAGGGAGAGGGTTACAGATGGGGGACTGGCAGCAGTGGCAGGGAGAGGGTTACAGGGAGTTCAGTAGAGATATAAGGTTGGTAGTGGAAGGGTTACTGCTGATGCAGAGGCTGTGTGTGGCGGTGCCAGGGTTAAAGCTGATGTGGGCAGGGGCGGGGCAGCACTGCAGAGAGGAGGTGACACTGCAGAGAATCAGACAGTTGCACAGACAGACAGACAGACAGACAGCTGAGGTGAGTGCCACGAATCAACTACACTTATATCCTGTCTGTGTGTCATTGTGTGTGTGTGAGTGTGTATGGATATAACACATATATATATATATATATATAGGGACAGGCGTGTGACTGTGTCTGTATTTACAATTACACACACACTATAGTCACATACAACTGTGCAAATAAATGTGAGTGGGTTAGTGGCACGTTACAATCAGTAAGTGATTTAGTGACAGATCAGTGTGTCCTGAGTGAGGGTTGTACCAAAGCGACAGATCCTAGTGTAGAGCTACTGGGGCAAGTCAGGCAGGTGCATGCTGGGTACTTATGGACACTCTGGCAGGGGGAGGGTTACAGATGGAGGGACTGGCAAAGAGAGGGTTACAGATGGAGGGACTGGCAGGGAGAGGGTTACAGATGGAGGGACTGGCAGGGAGAGGGTTACAGATGGAGGGACTGGCAGGGAGAGGGTTACGGATGGAGGGACTGGCAGGGAGAGGGTTACGGATGGAGGGACTGGCAGGGAGAGGGTTACAGATGGAGGGACTGGCAGGGAGAGGGTTACGGATGGAGGGACTGGCAGGGAGAGGGTTACGGATGGAGGGATATATGGAGCACATATATTTATAGGGGGAGGTGAGTGACTAAGGGTTGGGGTGGTGAGAATGTGCTGAGTGCAGGTAAGTGAGTGAGATAAGAGAGAGTAAAGGTGTTAGAGTTCAGGTTTGGGACTCGTTATCATTGTGTTTCATGGAACTGATTGGCTGTAAGAGGCTGAAGGGGCAGATCAGGGATACGGGGTGAGTGGGACAGACTTGTAACATGAGCTGATTGGACAACCAGGAGTAAGAGGCAGATCCTCTGCAGTGAGTAGGTGGGAGAGAAGGAGCAGTTGCTTGTGGGATTTGCAGCCACGTTAGTTGTGTCTTGTCACATGGTGAGTGCTTTTGTCAAACTGTGTTTAGTAACCCACCGCCCAAAACAATAGTTCTAGAAAGTTATCATTGAACTAGATGGAGACAGTAGGACAAGATGGAGACAGTGGGACAAGATGGAGACAGTAGGACGAGATGGAGACAGTGAGACAAGATAGAGACAGTAGGACAAGATGGAGACAGTAGGACGAGATCGAGACAGTAGGACGAGATGGAGACAGTGAGACAAGATAGAGACAGTAGGGCAAGATGGAGACAGTAGGACGAGATCGAGACAGTAGGACGAGATGGAGACAGTGAGACAAGATAGAGACAGTAGGACAAGATGGAGACAGTAGGACAAGTTGGAGACAGTAGGACAAGATAGAGACAGTAGGGCAAGATGGAGACAGTAGGGCAAGATGGAGACAGTAGGACAAGATGGAGACAGTAGGACAAGATGGAGACAGTAGGACAAGATGGAGACAGTAGGACAAGATGGAGACAGTAGGACAAGATGGAGACAGTAGGACAAGATGGAGACAGTAGGACAAGATGGAGACAGTAGGACAAGATGGAGACAGTAGGACAAGATGGAGACAGTAGGACAAGATAGAGACAGTAGGACAAGATGACAGAAAGAGATCAATACATTGGAAGTAAGAATGAGTGTTACCATATCACCAGCCTTTCATTTAAAATACAACTCACTCACATGATAATGAATGGACATATGGGTCTGGGCTGGGGGGTAAATTATAATATCAGAAGAAGAGGAGGAGAATGTGGAGAAGATATTGAGGGGTGTCGGTTCCTATACAGACATGTGACACAGTTGTGTTTGTTAGAGATTTCTTTCAACCTTTGCAGTGAGAGACATCACAGGAGTGTTCCAGCAGTTGGGCACACAGGCAGACAAGTAGCGGGTATATGGGCATCTCTGCAGATGGTCAGTGTATAGTCATTGGATGGAACTAAACCTGTAATGAGATTAGTGGCATCACATTTCGTGGGTGGGGCATCTGGGCAGGAAGAACTAGTAATGTTGACCTTTGCTTATCTGAGGATAGTGCCACCAGCACCACCACCCAGTACTGGCAGTACCAGTGCCCTTATAGCTCAAGTTGGTACCAATGTTTGTATCTTTATGTTTCCTTTTAGGGTGTACAAAATGAGAGGTGTTTGTGCTCTGCTGCTGCCTATACTTCTGGGTCAAGGATGGGCAGCTCCTCGGACAATACAGGGAGGCAGGTGAGTCTGACCTTCAGCTGTTAAAGGAACAGTTCAGTATAAAAATAAAAACTGGGTAAATAGACAGGCTGTGCAAAATAATGTATCTAATATAGTTAGTTAGGCAAAAATGTAATGTATAAAGGCTGGAGTGACTGGATGTGTAACATAATAGCCAGAACACTACTTCCTGCTTTGCAGCTCTCTTGCTTTCCACTGATTGGTTACTGGGCAGTAACCAATCAGAGACTTGAGGGAGGGCCACATGGGTTATATCTGTTGCTTTTGAATCTGAGCTGAATGTTGAGGATCAATTACAAACTCACTGAACAGTTATGTCCCATGTGGCCCCCCTTATAGTCACTGACTAACTCAGAGTTAGAGAGCTGAAAAGCAGGAAGTAGTGTTCTGGCTATTATGTTACACACCCACTCACTCCAGCCTTTATACGTTACATTTTTGTATAACTAACTATATTAGATACATTTTTTATTTTGCACAGCCTATCTATTTACCCAGTTTTATTTTTATACTGAACTGTTCCTTTAAAGGGATTCTGGGAGTTGTAGAACAATATCTGGAGGTTGGCTGATTTAGATGTTATAGAATCTTATGGTGTTGTGGCCTGGAATGCTAATGGGTGCCCAGAACTGGTATGGACAGTGCCCCTAGCCTACCTGAGGGGTATGAATGGAAGGTGGGCCCCTGTAGCTGGGCATATGTGGCATCTGATTAATAGGGTGCCATCTGATTGACACATTGTGATTGTGCCCCAGGTCTGAGCAAGTTGTCAGCATACAGATCAGAAACCCATTCTCCAAGGGCCCTGAGGAGCTCAGGTGAGTAAGAACATTCCCTATGTCTCTGTCCCCAGCCCGTGACCACAAAAAGTAATCCTTGCGAGCCCTGGAACTACTCCCTGGAACTACTCCTACAGCTTTGCTCTGTAACCAAGTCAATAGTGCTAGCCAATCAGAATAGTTCAATTCTCCAACCCATAGCCAATCAGAGCAGCAAAACAACTTCTAACAGCCAGTAGCAGCCCCCTGCTCAAGCCCCATCTATTTACTGGTTCTTCTGTTACCACCCTCCTTCTCTCCCAAAATGCACTAGAATGTGCCGCCCAGAGCACCAGATACTTGACACATTTGCCCATGCAGAGGGCAATTAGAAGGACTGGACAAAACTTACTCAAAGTGCCTCTCTGAGTGTTTTTGCAGTTGACATGAGTGTCCTGTTTCTAGTGGAGGAGGAGAGGCACTCAGTAAGTTGTGTTGTTTTGGGTTTATTTCCCCTATAAGCAGAATTTTCCACCCAGCCTCACTCTGTCCTTTGTGACCAGTCTCCTTCTTGGTTGCAGCCTCCTGCAGGGGTATCTGAAGGAAAAGGACCCACTGGAAGCCAATGCCTCAAACCTAAAGAGAGAGACGGGTAAGAGGAGACCATGGTCCATAGTATTTGTGTCCTAAGAGAGAAGGGACTTGTTCCACAAGGGCCACCCATCATTTGGGTTTAAGGAGCAGTGTTGGTCTTGTTGGTCGGGGGGTGGTGAGGGAAAGGACTACTTTTAGATGTTAGCCCCACCAGGCACCAACTCCATTGAGTCCCATGGAAATCGGTAAACTGCAACCATAGGAGAAGCCACTTTTCTTCTAGAGGGAAGGGGGACCCCAAGGCTGAAGTACCAGACACAGGCAGATCTACATTGAGCTTTTGTAAAACATTTTTTGAAGGTGTGAGGTTAAGAGTCCAAATTTAGGGCGGTGTAAAAGCCAGTTAGAGAAAGACTGCAGAAGTCTCGTCAGGGTCTAGTTACCCATAGCAACCATTTAGAGGAGCATGTTCAGTAATTTATCGTGCCCTAATGAGTTACCCAAACGTAGTCCTACAGGATATGGGAGGATAAGAAGGCTACTATGGATTGGATAGTATAGCATACTGATTGTCCTTCTGGAATTTTCCCACCCAGCTATTCTGCACCTCTTCCTCCTCCATGACTATGACAAGAGCGGGCGTCTCGATGGCCTGGAACTCATGCGGCTTCTCAGTGGGATCCTGTCCCACGCATCACCGGGAGAACCAACACATGAATCGGTAAGTGTGACTAAAGTCATTCAAGTCAGATACACATGACAACAATCATCACCAATTCTGCTGGCATTCACTTCCCATATACTCTCCCTCTGCCTCAAGGGGGATTGGCATCCTGTGGGGTCACATACCTGCCTCTTTGGCTAAGGACCTGAACCATTTGCTCATTTACTTAAATAGAATTAGCCTTTTCTCACATTGCATTGATTCTAATGAGGCTCTATTTGCTCTTCCACCTGAGGTGCCTTATTGTTGATTCTGGCGTGTTCTTCCTTAGTTTCCCTTGAGAATCTACAGGTACTTAGGCTTCACTCACCTGTTCCTGGCTCAGACTCTGATACAAATACTGAGTGAGTGGAGGATGCTACTCAGCTGTGGGATAAGGAGAGCCATTTGCCAGATACAGGAATATAATCGGTCCCATAGGTGTTGGAGGATGTCTCTTGGCCAATGGTATCACCATCTTAACCCTCTCATCTGTCTTCTCCTTTTGTTGTCTGTAGGTCATACATATGGTGGATGAAGTCTTAGAGAGACAAGATTTAAACAGGGATGGACTTCTGAGTGCCCCTGAGCTTGTGACACCCCCAATCTATGCATCTGAGGAGGATGTCTCTCAAGACAATGTATCCATGGTCATCCCACCACCTCAGGAGTCTCAGAGACTGGACAACTTAGAGAATCCTACAGACACCAATGAGAAAAATGATGAGGAGCTGCAGCCTTTGGATGTTCAGGCTCTGGAAGTTGAAGAATCCCTCTCCAAGAAAGAAGCCGGACATCAAACTCCACCAACTAACTCTCAGGGTTTACCTGAGCAAGAGAACGAGGAGAACAAGGAAGACGCCATTGTACAATGGGGGGAAGATGAGGCTGACGAGACTGTTCCTGACACCATAACAGGAGAAGATGGACAACAAAAGGAAAAGACTGAAGGGATGCATGAAGAAAGGAGGACAGAGGATGAGATGTGATTGGCCATGGAATTAAACAAATGCTACTTGCTGCCTTGTGCATGTAGGCCTTTCCCTGAGGAGCATGTTCGGGAATAACAGCCGGTGCCCCAGAAGGATGAAGAGACAAAGGGGGGTAGTGTAGAACATGGTGTTACTGGGCATCCATAATGGTAATAGGGAACTAGATCTATTGTTCCTTTCTTGTGGTTTTACCCCCTTGAGGGTAAGAGCAATCCGACCATGTGGGTAAATCCACAACACAATTTGGATGCAAATAATCTTATTTAAATGCAAATTTATGAATTTATCTTAAGAATTTAATTTTATTTGGAACAAGTCATGGTTGCACAGGCTTCAGATGAGCCGATGACCACTAAAGAGTGTCTTGGTCTCCGCTGGCTGGAGATGCATGGAGCATTAAAGAAAGCGTGTGTAAGGTCCATAACATGTTTGGCTTGTATATCCCACCAACATGGACTTGTTCTGGACCATCAAGAACATCTTGATCCCAAGCCTCAGGCAACCACTTCTTTGTCTCCTTCTCATTGGGCTGAGATTATTGGCGAGTGCCTGGCTGTGTCTGTTCCATCAGAACCACTTATTTCTGCTAATTCTCAGGTTTCTTTTAATAATAATAAATGAGTAATAAGTAATACAATGTGATGGCTGGTTACTAGACCCGCTCAATCTTCTCCAAATCCAGTGTCCCTGTCCCACAAACGCACATCTCCATAGGGTGCACCAGAAGGCTAGAGAATGACTGAGAGACAGAAAGAATAATGGACTAAATGAAGGAAACACCATAAGATATAGACCTGGGTTTACCCAGTAGTTTGAAGGCCAAGTCAATCCTGAAACACTGGGGGAGACAATTTATTTGGAACCCCCATCCCCAGGGCTGAGCAAAGGATACCTGGGACAGTGGAGGAAAGGCAGTGATATGGTTCCCAGTAACAGAGTGGGAGGTCCCAACTAAACAGGTCACTGGGCAATAAGAGTTATATGGAGGGGCACAGTCTGCTCAAAGGACCCTACAACTACACCTGTCACCCCAATCATTATGATGATACGGCTACAGCTAGTTTGGCATAGTTCTGGGGGGCTGTTCCTGCTTGATTGTGCTTGTCACAGGGGATCCATTTTCTGGTGTGTATCTCTGTACAGGCTATGGGCAAACCCAGGGGGAAATAAGCTATACGTAGTGCCTATGGGATGGCAGCTGCCATGCTTGGGTCTCCTGGATATGCCCATCACCTGAAAGCCAAGAAAAAGGAGCAGCTGCTGAGTGAAACAATGAGTTTCTGACAGATCTGTGGCTACAAATGGAATTTTTATATATTTATATACAGCTGCTCACTAGTGACCCCTAGTGTTAGGGAACATAAGGTTTGTGCATTTCAGGTCCCAGTTCATATGGTCCCAGTTCATATGGTCCCAGTTGAGCAGCTATGAGTTCCACCAGGTGAGGGCGCCACAGGCTGGGCGTTAGTGCCCTTCTTGCTGCTGCCCAAGGTTTATCATTGGTGGGTGAGCTGGCAGTTTCCAGAGGACTCAGATGAAGCCATCAAAGCCTTGCACCCCACATTTCTTGCCAGCCATTTGGCACCCAAATGTGAGAGCTTCCTGCATGCTCTGACCTGAGACACAAGGAATGAGAGAAAGTCATATAAAAATTAATAATCATATGCTGATTAACGAGCTGCAATGTAAATTGCTTTGGAGGTGGGGCTATTGTATGTTTCCCTTATCTGCTGTCTCCTCCCTCTAATTAGACCTTCAAAAGTCAACAGAAGCAATGTGGCCCAAGTGCTGTAGGGGGGGAAGGGTAATAAGAAGAGATTTTGCAGCAATGCCATTAGCCAAGGACTTTAGCAGCGAGTTATTGTAGAAATGATTGTGTGCCTCCTCCAGCCAGTAGATGATGATCTTACACATAATAGTGCTCAGATTGTGGAAGTTTTTTACCTCATGGCCCCCCAAGCTGAGACTAGACCCCAGCTGTGATGTAGGGGTGCAACACAGAGAGTGAGATGGGTCAGTTTGCTTCAGAACCCTCAGAGACTGGGGCGTGAGATGTGATTGGCTCGTTACCTTTGGACAGGGAGTAGATCACTGAGGCGTTGAACGTGTCTCCGGCTCCCAAGGTGTCGACAATGTTCTCAGGAGAGAAGGCGCCGGAATGGACGACGGAACCATCAGGGCCCAAAGCGTCTGCCCCTTGCTCTGCCCACGCGCACACCAGGTAGGCCCTGCAGGAGGGGATAAAGGGTAAGTCTAACCCTACATGAAACAGTAAGAGTCGCACTTGTGCCCAACTGAAGCACCAAACTCTCACAACCCTAGCTACAAGTCACATGACATTAAGGGTTCAGTAACTGTGAGGCCTGTCCTGCCAAATCCAAATCCTGAACCCAACCTGGGATGCCATGCTCCCCTATTAACAACAATAGGACAGGCTAAGCCCTGTGCCACCTGACCCTGGATGGAAGGGGCGTGTCACTGGGAGGAAGGGACATGTCACTGAATGGAAGAGGCGTGTTGCTAGGAGGAAGGGGCATGTCACTGGGAGGAATGGGCGTGTCACTGAGAGGAAGGGGTGTGTCACTGGAAGGGGCGTGTCCCTGAGGAAGGGGTGTCACTTGGAGGAATGGGCGTGTCACTGGGAGGAAGGGGTGTGTCACTGGAAGGGGCATGTCCCTGGGGGAAGGGGTGTGCCACTGGGAGGAAGGGACATGTCTCTAGAAGGAAGGGGTGTGTTGCTAGAAGGAAGGGGTGTCACAGGCATGCCTTTGGGAGAAGAGGAACATTGGACAAACTGATGGGTTCAGAGACTCACTTACCCCTTTCTCACCCGGGGGTACAGGCCGCACACAGCCTCCCGCGCAGAGTTAAAGCCAAAGTGACGCGCCACATCCTTACTGACAAACACCTATAGAGAAAGACAGAAGAAACCATAGGTCCTGGATCCCCCAGGGACACCCCTATCCCCAGACTCACAGCCAACTTGGCTCTGATATTCTAGGGGTACTAATGTGCTCACCCTGAAACTGAACAATGTGCAGATTTAAAGGAACAGTAACACAAAAAAATGAAAGTAGATTAAAGGAATGACAATATAACATAGTGTTGTTCTGTGCTGCTACAGCCAGGCCTGGACTGGCAATCTGTGGGTTCTGGCAAATGCCAGAGGGGCTGCTATAAGGTGCCATAGAAAGTCAGTATTTGGTGGGCTGATGGGGGCTGTTTGGGCCTCTGTGTACCTGAAATGCCAGGGCCTATTTAAATTCTCAGTCCGGACCTGGCTACAGCTGGTGTGTTTGCTTCAGAAACTCTACTATAGTTTATATAAACAAGCACAGGATACACAGTAGATAACAGATGTGCTTGAATGGCTGCCCCCATGGCTACACGGCAGCTTGTTTATATAAACTATAGTAGTACTTATCTGTTATCTACTGTGTATCCTGTGCTTGAATGGCTGCCCCCATGGCTACACGGCAGCTTGTTTATATAAACTATAGTAGTACTTATCTGTTATCTACTGTGTATCCTGTGCTTGAATGGCTGCCCCATGACTACACAGCAGCTTGTTATATAAACTATAGTAGTACTTATCTGTTATCTACTGTGTATCCTGTGCTTGAATGGCTGCCCCCATGGCCTACACAACAGCTTGTTTATATAAACTATAATAGTACTTATCTGTTATCTACTGTGTATCCTGTGCTTGAATGGCTGCCCCATGGCTACACAGCAGCTTGTTTATATAAACTATAGTAGTACTTATCTGTTATCTACTGTGTATCCTGTGCTTGAATGGCTGCCCCCATGGCTACACAGCAGCTTGTTTAATAAACTATAGTAGTACTTATCTGTTATCTACTGTGTATCCTGTGCTTGAATGGCTGCCCCCATGGCTACACAGCAGCTTGTTTATATAAACTATAGTAGTACTTATCTGTTATCTACTGTGTATCCTGTGCTTGAATGGCTGCCCCCATGGCTACACAGCAGCTTGTTATATAAACTATAGTAGTACTTATCTGTTATCTACTGTGTGTCCTGTGCTTGAATGGCTGCCCCCATGGCTACACAGCAGCTTGTTTTATTAAACTATAGTAGTACTTATCTGTTATCTACTGTGTATCCTGTGCTTGAATGACTGCCCCCATGGCTACACAGCAGCTTGTTTATATAAACTATAGTAGTGTTTCTGAAGCAAACACACCAGTTGTACCAGTGCAGGGCAACAGCACATTATATTGTCATTTTTTAAAAAGCTTATTAGTTTCTTGGCATTACTTTAATTCACTAGTAATATCATTACCACGTCCCCGTATGCGAAGAGTTGGTAGAGCTCCTCCCTTTCCTTCTCAATTTCCACAGAGATAGTGATTGGCTCTTCTGCGCCGCGGCCCCTGTTGTGCTCCTCCACTCTGCGGATCATCTTCACTTGCTCGTCTGCATTTCTGCCCTGTAGGGATTAACGGGCGCACTCATTGGCTGGTCACATGAAGCAGAGCCACCCAGGGAGCTCAGCCAATCACAGGGAAGAGTATGCAAGTGCAATGCACCTCACTGATTGGCCACTGGTGCCCCACCCCTGAGGAATATAAAATCACAAGAGGGTGGAGGGATCTTTGTTGTACCGTGTTGTGTTCAGCTTAGGGGCCCAGTCACATGACAGAGAGGGTTGGGGGGTACTTCCCTAAGGTCCCTTCATAAAACTGCCCACAGACTGGAGCCAATTACCTCCCAGTGAATCCACTTGTACTGGGTCAGCTCCACCCTCTGGAAGTCTTCTTCTGTCACGTCGGGCAGGTTTCTGTGATTGGGAGAAGAGTCAGGGGGCGGCAACTTACAGCATCAGGGACCCCCCATATGGAATTAGTAGCTGGGCTCTAAGGTACAGAATGACCCAGCAGAGAATGTCCCATGGGCCCCAGCACATGTTTATTCATCCCCCACAGGCCTGCACCCAGTCATATCATGTAGGGCTCACGGGGGCAGCATGGGGCAAGAGGTGCAGGTAGCCATGTTTCTTGCCCACAATAAACCTTGCTCTATCTTCCCAACGACTGTCAGTAGCCACTCCTCAATGAGGCAGAAAGAGATGCGGGCCCCCCTGCGACTAGTTACCCCAGCACAAAGGATGTGGGGGGGGGGGAGCAGGGAATGATGCTGTTTTACAGTATATATATATATATATGTATATAGCTACTATAACAGTCCTGTGCTTGGCACTGTGGGGGCAGAGAGAGGGGGTAACAGAGTTTCCTTACGTGTCATACAACGTCACAGTCCGGGAGCCACTGGAGGTGTTTATCAAACAACAAGCGCACGGCGTGTCCCCCCGACTTTGCCAACTCACATTACTGGTACCAATCCCTCTCCTCTGGAAGTCTGACACGATGAAGCTATGGGAGGAGTCAGGGTAAGAGAGCAGGGAGGAGCCAGGGTAAGAGAGCAGGGAGGAGCCA
This sequence comes from Xenopus laevis, assembly GCF_017654675.1. Lineage (NCBI taxonomy): Eukaryota > Metazoa > Chordata > Amphibia > Anura > Pipidae > Xenopus > Xenopus laevis. Next base: position 142,610,715 of record NC_054380.1, on the reverse strand, counting down.
GGGTAAAAGAGTGGGGCGAAGAAGTTGGGGAAAGATGGAAAGAGCAGGAGGATAGAGGGACAGAAAGGTTGGGAAGGGGGGAATAGATGGAGGAGGGGGAAGAGCAGAGGGATTTTTAAAAAGGCAAATTGGGAACATCGCAAAGTCATCTCCCTGTACCCACCTGTCACTGTCTGAGCATAAAGCATGGGGGGGCGGGGCTTTATTGTCCTGAGAGTTACCTGCAAGTACCTACCTGTGCACTGGATTCCCTAGGAGACATCCTCATGCTGTGTTATACACACACACAGGCTGCACTACACACATATATATACACACACACACACACACACACACACATACACACACACATACACACACACACATACACACATACACACAAGATGCACTACACAATAACACACAGAGTAGTGTCTGACCTGTTCTTGTGCAGGATGGTGCGGCTGCCATTGCTAATGTTGCTGATCACTATGGAAGCTGGAAAGCAACAGCCGGGCCGTGAGATCACATGACTCACATCTATACTGTAGCTCCGCAGGCTGTCCAGGGTAAAACTGCCAGGGCGGGGAGAGAGGGGCAAAGACCAGGGGCAATTAATGTTTAATCACAGTAAAGAGACAGCTGGAGAGAGACAGAGCGTTATTGCACGTAATGATCAGATCTAGACAGAACTAAAGGAGACTGAAGACAGACGGACTGATTGTCATGGAGAGAGAAGGGATGTGAGATGGGATTAAATAGTAACAAGATGAGAAGAGAGAACCTTGTGAGAGGGAATTAAAGTGCAAAGCAGGAGAAGTAACAAAATACATTATAGAGATTGTAGGGGACAAATAGACAGAGGGAATAGAAGAGAGTGAGTTCATATAGAGAAATGATGAATGGGAAGGAATTGAGATGTTAGGCTATGAGGAGAGAAATACATTGTGATTTGTGTCGAGTGTGAAACAGAGAGAGTGAAAATAAAGGGTGAGAGGAGAGAAAGAAGGGACAGAGCTTCAAGGATGGGATTAGAGAAAGGGACAAGTGTAGAAGAAGGGAGTAGGGAAAGAAGCAAGGATTAGAGAGAAGAGAGAGAAGCTAGTGTAAGAATAGATACAAAAGAATGAAATGATAGAGAGGTGTGAGAAACAAGATGAGAGTACAGAGGTTTTCGGGTGGAATTAGGTTGAAAGTAAAGGTTGGTAGTTGGAGGCAGAGTAACTTACCTTAGCAAGGGGGAGAGAGAGAGAGGGAGGTTATGGTGAGTGTAAGGTTTTGTAGGTTTAGAGGAGAGTGAGTAGTAAGTGAAGGTGAAGAAACATATATGTGAGCAGCACAAATAGTGAGATGTGAGAGAAGAGGGTGGGGGTGACAAAAGGCTCATACTGGAGAAGAGAAAGAAGTTGTAAGAGAAGGAGAAGTCAGAGAGAATTTGGGTTTCATATAGAGAGAGAAGTGAGAGATGTCAGGTGAGAATTAATATGATCCCAGGAAGATAAACCTCAGGTATCAGTTAGTAGCAGGTGATTGGTGAAGAGTTATTACTGGCAGCTGATTGGTTGATTCACAGAATATTAAATAATGACCCATTAGAGTTACTGGCAGATGATTGGTTGATTCACAGAATATTAAATAATGACCCATTAGAGTTACTGGCAGATGATTGGTTGATTCACAGAATATTAAATAATGACCCATTAGAGTTATTGGCAGATGAGTATTGAACATGACCAAGTGGCTTTTGGGGTGTCTGTTAGTGGCAGATGATTGGTGGGGGACACAGACACTCACTCATGGAGCGGAAGGGAGGGAGGATATTTCTATATTGTACCATCTCAGGACAAGAGAGAATTGTGGGTGAAGTTGGCACTGAGCTCATTAATGCCCTGCCTTCTACTGTGCCAGGGTGGGCATTTTATCTACCCCGTCCCAAATGTGACATATTCACTGTACCCTGGGACCCCACCCCTCCAATAAGACTGTCCCTTTCCTGCAGTCGCTACTTACTCAGCCATGTGCCCCGGGGCCAGTGAGCCCATGAAAGCGCACGGAGCCCCCAGAAGTGCCAGGACGGTGCAGGAGTTCGAGGCATTGCCCCCCCGCTGCCAGCGCTGAGACAGACACCTACACAAGAGACACACTGGAGTAAGAGACATGAGCAGAGACAGACACCTACACAAGAGACACACTGGGCTAAGAGACATAACCATAGTGACAGACACCTACACAAGAGACACACTGGGCTAAGAGACATGAGCAGAGACAGACACCTACACAAGAGACACACTGGGCTAAGAGACATGAGCAGAGACAGGCACCTACACAAGAGACACACTGGAGTAAGAGACATGAGCAGAGACAGACACCTACACAAGAGACACACTGGGCTAAGAGACATAACCATAGTGACAGACACCTACACAAGAGACACACTGGGCTAAGAGACATGAGCAGAGACAGACACCTACACAAGAGACACACTGGGCTAAGAGACATGAGCAGAGACAGGCACCTACACAAGAGACACACTGGAGTAAGAGACATGAGCAGAGACAGACACCTACACAAGAGACACACTGGGCTAAGCAGAGACAGACACCTAAACAAGAGACACACTGGGCTAACAGACATGAGCAGAGACCGACACCTACACAAGAGACACACTGGGCTAAGAGACATGAGCAGAGACAGACACCTACACAAGAGACACACTGGAGTAAGAGACATGAGCAGAGACAGACACCTACACAAGAGACACACTGGGCTAAGAGACATAACCATAGTGACAGACACCTACACAAGAGACACACTGGGCTAAGAGACATGAGCAGAGACAGACACCTACACAAGAGACACACTGGGCTAAGAGACATGAGCAGAGACAGGCACCTACACAAGAGACACACTGGAGTAAGAGACATGAGCAGAGACAGACACCTACACAAGAGACACACTGGGCTAAGCAGAGACAGACACCTACACAAGAGACACACTGGGCTAAGAGACATGAGCAGAGACCGACACCTACACAAGAGACACACTGGGCTAAGAGACATGAGCAGAGACAGACACCTACACAAGAGACACACTGGGCTAAGAGACATGAGCAGAGACAGACACCTACCCAAGAGACACACTGGGCTAAGAGACATGAGCAGAGACAGACACCTACACAAGAGACACACTGGGCTAAGAGACATAACCACAGCAGAGACAGACACCTACACAAGAGACACACTGGGGAAAGAGACATAACCATAGTAGTGACAGACACCTACACAAGAGACATACTGGGGAAAGAGACATAACCAGAACAGAGACAGACACCTACACAAGAGACACACTGGGGAAAGAGACATAACCAGAACAGAGACAGACACCTACACAAGAGACACACTGGGGAAAGAGACATAACCACAGCAGAGACAGACACCTACACAAGAGACACACTGGGGAAAGAGACATAACCAGAACAGAGACAGGCACCTACACAAGAGACACACTGGGGTAAGAGACATAACCATAGTAGTGACAGACACCTACACAAGAGACACACTGGGGTAAGAGACATAACCAGAGCAGAGACAGGCACCTACACAAGAGACACACTGGGGTAAGAGACATAACCATAGTAGTGACAGACACCTACACAAGAGACACACTGGGGTAAGAGACATAACCATAGTAGTGACAGACACCTACACAAGAGACACACTGGGGTAAGAGACATAACCAGAGCAGAGACAGACACCTACACAAGAGACACACTGGGGAAAGAGACATAACCAGAGCAGAGACAGACACCTACACAAGAGACACACTGGGGAAAGAGACATAACCAGAGCAGAGACAGACACCTACACAAGAGACACACTGGGGAAAGAGACATAACCAGAGCAGAGACAGACACCTACACAAGAGACACACTGGGGAAAGAGACATAACCAGAGCAGTAGTATATAGTAGTAGTGAGTGCCTAGTCACGGGGTCACTTACCTGCTGTCAGAGTCCTCCTCTGGGTATTTTTCCACCACACTGATAATATCCAGACACACCAGCCCAATACACAGGATTCCCTTGTCCCCCATTGCTGCTCAGATCTCTGCAGGGCACAATAATGGATAGAAATGAAGGAATGTGAACCTTGCCCGGCTGCACTGCTGCGTCAGCAAACCCTGCCCCTCCCATACCTCCCAACATTTTGGAAGTAAAAAGAGGGACAAAAAATTTTTTCCGCATGTAGCTCAGCAATTTTTTTGACCACACCCTTTCTGTGGCCACACCCCCTAATTACCATGTTTGTTGTACAAAATTTGGCAGGTTGTGAAAGTTTGAAAATATTTGTCCTTATCTAAACTGTGTTTTTGTGTTTCAAAATTGTTACAAAGTATCTTATTTGCACCTGTTGGCTGTTCTGGGCTCTCTGCTAAAAGCCAATTAAGTGAGAAACTTTGTTTCTTTTTCTGGCTGTTCAGTGCAGAGAAAAGAGGGACTTTCCAGTACAAATGAGGGACTGCGGGTTGAGCTGTCAAAAGAGGGACTGTCCCTCCGAAAAAGGGACAGTTGGGAGGTACGGCCCCTCCTCCTGTGTCTGAAATACTGACTCTGCTTGTGCTGATCATTAAAGGGAAACTATTCCTCTTGTACAACATGAGTGCAATGAATAGGGAAACTCAAGCTCCTCCATGGCCAGTCATTATGAGACAGATCATTGGATTCCCAGTGCTCACATAACCCCCTGCATAATGAACAAATCAGTTGGAAGAAAAGTTAAAGGGAGGGGTCTGTTTATACAGAGCTCTGTATCTGCACTAATAAGTGCTGCCATTATTACTGGTGGGTCTGTGGCACCGGACAGAACTCATTCTGTGCCCATTGGTTGCTTTTGGGCTCCTATTGGCTTGTACAGAGGGAGGGGCCACAGCTGATATGACAACGAGGGGCGGGGTTTATTGTCAGAGCATGTCATTGGCTGATAGTGACACAGAGGTGAATATGGGGGTGAGACGTGCTCAGTATTCAGTGTTATTATTCACGCACACGAGCTACTCGCCATATAACTCCCGCCACTGCCAAATACAGCGGTGCCAGTCATAGTGTCTTACCTCTCAGCTTCCGTATTGTCACACCGAGGAACATGTGACCGCAAGGACAGCCCCTTATGTTTACGTTTAGTTATAGCGGTGGGCGGGGCTATCTTTAGGCGGGAGGAACAGTAGTGATTGGGTTAAATAATATAATAGATCCCTGTCACAGAGCGTCTCACTGCTGCTTCCTGTATTTACACCAATCACCTCCGGTTTCCTCTCCTCTTCATTTACTGACAGGCTCCGCCCACTCTCTCATTTGGCGCCTTTTGGTGGGGGGCGGGGTTGCGAGCGTTTTGGTGACTGGAGTTGGTCTGTGAGAGAGAGAAGGGGGAAGGCTGGAGAGACTTGATCTAGTTATAATGTGCTTTGTATATTAGGGGAAAAGCCACAGTAAAGGCTCAGCTTGAGAAGCAACTGGGAGGGGAGGGGATGACTTACATGAGAGGAGAGAATGAAGGGATCATTTAGTCAATGAGGAGTGCGGCAAATACAATTGTCAGTCTATCAATGGGGCTACTTTTAAAATGAATTGGCTACTTTTTTTTTATATAGAAGCAAGGTTTGTGCTACTGCCATATTACAAGAATCTGTGGTACCACTCAACAAATAAATATTAAATCAAAAATACAAAATGATGATAGAAATAATGAAGGAGAATTCACTCACATTTCACCTCAGTCCCAAGGTGCAAAGTCCAAAACCACAGTATCCAAAGAGGATCTCCTATAATAAAGAAACAAATGTAAAAAGTAGAAACATTTAATAGGACATAAGACCTAACGCGTTTCGTGCCTATTGGGGGCACTTACTCATAGGAATCTGCCCGTCTGGTGAAAATCCCCCCAGAAATTTAGTGACTTTTGGCGCATGCACCGTAGTTCAACATCGGCACATTCCTCCAAATGCCCATTTGCCAAAATACGCCGGTCACTACGGGAAGACAAGAGCAAAGGAGACAAGATGGCTGCTCTGACAGGACCTATAAGGAGGGGGAAGTAGAAAGTTATGGGCATTTGCCCAGGGTGCCAGGTAGGCCGGGAGGGAGGGGGGACTATTTAGGGTAGGGGAGAAGGGGGATGCAAATTAGGGGGTTACATTCTCCTTTAAAGGAGAAGGAAAGGTTAAAACTAAGTAAGCCTTATCAGAAAGGTCTATCTAAATATACCAGTAAACCTCCAAAGTAATGCTGCTCTGAGTCCTCTGTCAAAAGAAACAGCACATTTCTTTCCTTCTATTGTGTACTCATGGGCTTCTGTATCAGACTAACTGTTTTCAGCTTAAACCTCATTGCCCTGGGCAAGAGCATGCTCAGTTTGCTCCTCTCCCCCCCTCCCTTCTCTACTGTAATCTGAGCCCAGAGCAGGGAGAGACTCAGGCAGGAAGTGATCTCACACCAAGCTAATATGGCAGCTGCTATCCTAAACAAACAGAGAGTTTCTAGAGCTTTTTACTCAGGTATGGTAAACATTCTTCAGAATAAATATAGCATTCTAGCTTGTACTATTGCAGCTAATCTATTGGCAATAAAATGCCTCCGTAGCTTTCCTTCTCCTTTAAGGATTGGAAAAGCAGCAGAGATTTCAATTATTTCAAATTGAGAGACATTTCTTTGAGATTGGTCACTAGGGGCAACCCCTTTTTTGGAAATAAATCCCGGCCTTCCTATATATTAATCTTTATTCCCTATTAATAACATTGGGATCACTGACCTTCCTATATATTTATCTTTATTCCCTATTAATAACATTGGTATCACTGACCTTCCTATATATTTATCTTTATTCCCTATTAATAACATTGGGATCACTGGCCTTCCTATATATTTATCTTTATTCCCTATTAATAACATTGGGATCACTGACCTTCCTATATATTTATCTTTATTCCCTATTAATAACATTGGGATCACTGACCTTCCTATATATTTATCTTTATTCCCTATTAATAACATTGGGATCACTGGCCTTCCTATATATTTATCCTTTTTCCCTATTAATAACATTGGGATCATATCACTGACCTTCCTATATATTTATCTTTATTCCCTATTAATAACATTGGGATCACTGACCTTCCTATATATTTATCTTTATTCCCTATTAATAACATTGGGATCACTGACCTTCCTATATATTTATCTTTATTCCCTATTAATAACATTGGGATCACTGACCTTCCTATATATTTATCTTTATTCCCTATTAATAACATTGGGATCACTGACCTTCCTATATATTTATCTTTATTCCCTATTAATAACATTGGGATCACTGACCTTCCTATATATTTATCTTTATTCCCTATTAATAACATTGGGATCAACCATTATATTTACCAGCCAGGTGGCAACCCTAAGTCATCACAGACCACAATTCTCCCCCCCTTAAAGGACAATGCATCCCCTTTTATTGAAGACCCCTAACCCCCCTATAGAGTTGCCACCCAGCTGGTATTTTGCCGGCCTATCCGGTAAAACACCTGCCAAGGCCGGGGCCGGTATTACAAATTTACCAGTAATGCAGTTGCCGGTAATTTGTAATACCCTTTAAAAAAAGCCTTTGCCTGCCCCCAATTCGAGCAGAACTTAACTTTTTTCCAGTGTTCTGGACATTGCACAATGTTGCTTTTTGCGCCACAAACCACGCCCATTTTGTGCCCGCCACCCCCACCGGATGGTAATCTTTTTCAGTAAAGGTGACAACCCTACCCTAACTAGACCCTACTCCCCCCAGCTTAAGTGTTACCCCCGGGCAAATGCCCCTAACGCTTTACTTACCCCTCAGTGCAGATTGTGTCCAGCGGAGTTCCCGGCAGCCATCTTGTTCTGTTCATGAAACAGATTGCGCAGTTGGAACAATCTTCTGGTCCCAAACAAAAACAGAAACGCCACTTTCATTCTGAAGACTGATGAACAGAACAAGATGGCTGCCGTGAACTCCACTGGACACAATCTGCGCCTGTATTTGAGGAACGTTCGTACGTCGCAATCTTCTCACCTGCCACTAACCAATCAGATGAAATAAAGTAGTAAAAGAACAAATCAGATGATATTCTTCCCTGACAGATAGAAGTGACAGTCACACAGTGAGATGGCAACACATACAGACATATTATCATCAGATCCATGTAAATAAGGACTGTTTATATCTGGGTGTAAGATCAGTAATTATTCTCCGTACACTTGAAATAAGATCAGTACAAACAGCTGCAGCGTTGTCTCATGATCAGCGTCATTGGTTCTTATACTAAACATGATTCATTATGTGTAAATATGCACTAAACTAATCATCGGCATAATAATAATAATTATAGTCATCCTGTAACATGATCTTTCATAATTGTCAACTGTTTAACCATTAACTTTTTAACTATTTGACTGTTTAGCTGTTCAGGGGAAACGGATCCCGTTCTTTGATGTTACTAATTCTTCCCGTCTCTCACGTACCGTTTCATTACAATGTTGTAGTAAAAGAAACAGAATCAATTACTTATGTTGATCAGGGCAGCCATCAGGGGGGGAGAGTTGTAGGGGGCCCCGAGGGTAAGGGGGGCCCCGGCCACGCCACACTTACTTGATAAGCCGGGCCCCCCATCTTTCTGAGAGCTGCTGACTTCGGAAAGGCATGGACATTTAAGGGGCCCTGGCCACCAATTTTCTTATAATGTGGGGGGGGGGGGGGACCCTGGCCACCAATTTTGGCCACCAATTTTTTTTCTCATGTGAGGTCCTAGCCACCAATATTTTTTAATGGGGGGGCCTGGCCACAAATGTTTTTTTATGGGGGGCCCTAACCATCAATATCTTTTTATTTTTTATGAACATATGGGAACCATAGCCACCAATATTTTTTTTTTTACTGTGTGGTGGGGGGCGGACCTGTAGGTGGGCGCAGCCCAGGGGGCCCAGGAAATTTTGTCGTATGAGGCCCTGCGATTTCTGATGGTGGTCCTGATGTTGCTCATAAGTCAATCATTGAGACCACACATCGGTATATCCCTCCCCTTATCTTGTGGACTATTAAATCTTATACTATAAGGCTTTCCTTTCAATTTCCACACTCAGATTGTATCACACACTAAGTGGCTCTCTATCGCTTGCCCTGTCTTAGTAACCTGGCCCATAATTATGTTGCTATATTGGGCCCGACATGGATCTGTGGTGTATTCTATATCTGCATGTAGTTGCTATGCGCATGTCCTGGATCTATTGTTGCTACGGATGGTAAAACACTCCCCAAAACTATGGGGCGATTCACAAAGGGTTGAATATCGAGGGTTAATTAACCCTCGATATTTGACTGGGAATTAAAATCCTTCGACTTTGATTATCGAAGTCTAAGGATTTTAGCGCAAATAGTGCGATCGAAGGATTATTCCTTTGATCGAACGATAAAATCCTTCAAATCGAACGATTCGAAGGATTTATATCCAAAAAAAACTTAGGAAAGCCTTCCCCATAGGCTAACATTGACTTCGGTAGCTTTTAGATGGTGAACTAGGGGGTCGAAGTTTTTTCTTAAAGAGACAGTACTTTGACTATCGAATAGTCGAACGATTTTAAGTTCGAATCCTTCGATTCAAAGTCGTAGTCGAAGGTCGTAGTAGCCCATTCGATGGTCGAAGTAGCCCAAAACACACTTCGAAATTGTGTGTGCCTGATGTATACTGAGATGCTGTGGGGGCAGAACGACATACTGAAGCAAAGTGATTAATTTTTCCACATTTGGTACATGTCTGGCCCATAGCAGGGCATACACCCTTGTGAGGAAAGTTTCTGCCACAGCGATAGCATTTCTTTAGTGAATCTGTCCCTTTTTGTGGTTTGCTAGTGTGGTCAAGGTGACACACCTGTTCATCAGTACCTTTTTCTATGGCAGTGGCTTGTAGCTCTGAGATCTCAAGAGCACGAGCCATTTTAAGTAGGTCTTGCACGGTGCAATCATCCTGTAATGCTTTGCGTCTTATTTTGGAAGAAGTGCATGATACAATAACTTGTGTTGTAATTTCATCATCAACGTCTGTAAAAGAGCAGGTTTGAGCTAATTCTCTTAATCGTGTAACAAATGCATCCATAGTCTCTTGGGGTAGTTGTTTAGCAATTCTGAATTTGTATCTTTCATATCTGACATTTGGTTTAGGGCTAAAGTAGTCAGAGAGAGCTTTGGAGCATTTAGTGTAATTGTCAGTGTTGTCAGTAGGCAGGGTGCAATAAATCTCATATACTGCAGAACCAGCATAATGAAGTAACAGGGCTTTCTTTCGTTTGTCCTCATTTATAGCCACAGCCTCCATGAGATTTTCAAATCGAAGTAACCATTTTTTCCAGTTTTGTGCTAGATGATTTGCATCAGACATGTCAAAGCTGGGGAATGTGTTCAGCTGCTCTGCCATTGTATTTTCACTTTCAGTTTCAGTAGTGGAAAGTAGAAGCTGCTTGTATTTTGATTTAGCTTATACACAGAAATCCTGAATATTGCTGAATAACATGCAGCACTGATAATATCTTGTGTGGCTGAAGTGGCTTTGAACGGGAGCTCTTAATAACTTGGTTTCTTATATAAAGGCCTAGTTGTAGTTTTATAGCAGAGTACTCACTTTGCAGGGTTAGATTTCCTTTTACTTGTCGCCAGTTGTTATGTCTACGTCATTCAGCGTATGCTTTATGTAAGGATTACACATTCAGCCTGCAGTGGAGAACCAACTTTATTCATTGTACAGTTGTCATTCCTTCCTCTGCTTTCTCCCTCATGCAATTCCTCTTACTTCCTTGTTCCTGCCTCCTACCCAGCCTGCCTCTCTACCTTAAAAGTACACTGTCACTTAAACATGCAGACATTACAGAATCCTTCACTCGAAGTTAGAGAATCGGCCCCTATGTGTTTGTAACCCCACCTTTTTTTCTTTTTTTTTAAAGGGGACCCGTCACCCAAAAAAATGATTCAAAGTCCTATTTTATCACATTAGTCAAGCAAAATGAACTTTAATTACACTATATAAATGATTTGAATCTTGTTTCCTTTAGTCTGGGAATTCATAATTATAACAAGCAGGCAGGAGCCATTTTGTGGACACTGTTATTAAGACAAGTCTTGTATCATCTCAGAATCTTGTTTGTGCACCAGAATGGGGGACCTGATGTCCATCCCCATGTCCTGGCTACACAATTAAATGGTAAAGAGAACAGGGGAATATGTAGAGAGCAGTGACATCAAAGAAGTGCTGAATGGAAAGTGAAAGTAATTGTCTGCCCCGCCTCTATGCCACGGGCATAGAGGAGGGGCAGACAATATTTGATTGACAGCTGAGTTTTTTAAATGAGCTTACAGCAGCTATGAATGCTTTAATAAAAAATAGAAATTGGATTTCATGTTTAATTTGAAAAGGACTTTTATTATACAGATTTTTGTGTCTGGGTGACAGGTCCACTTTAAATTATATTTCCCAGTAGGAGTGCTGGTCCCAGTGAGATGTATGAGTGCTGGATATACAGCAATGCAGTGGGTATAGGTGACATTGGAATGGGCATCTCTTATATATACACAAAACACTGCCGTTACATTCCATAAAGACCCTTGTAATCACTGCTGATCAGAGCCCACCAGCACCTACATGTTATGTGTATGTTATGTGTATGTTATGTGTATGTTATGTGTATGTTATGTGTATGTTATGTGTATGCTATGTGTATGCTATGTGTATGTTATGTGTATGTTATGTGTATGTTATGTGTATGCTATGTGTATGTTATATGTATGTTATGTGTATGTTATGTGTATGTTATGTGTATGTTATGTGTATGCTATGTGTATGCTATGTGTATGTTATGTGTATGTTATGTGTATGCTATGTGTATGCTATGTGTATGTTATGTGTATGTTATGTGTATATTATACATCAATTGGGAGTCCACATCTGATTTATATTTGATTATGCCTAAGGGACTCGCCCCAGTTCTCAGGCGATCACATATAAAAAAGTCCTTTATCCAAAGATAGCTGTCCCAAGGCTTTTGTTTTCATAAAAATATTGTTTTATTAAATTAGCATTAAAAATCAATTACAAACAACCCCACCAGGCCCACCTTACGCGTTTCGAGATACACCTATGACTAAGCGCCGGAGGGTGTGAAACGCGTAAGGTGGGCCTGGTGGGGTTGTTTGTAATTGATTTTTAATGCTAATTTAATAAAACAATATTTTTATGAAAACAAAAGCCTTGGGACAGCTATCTTTGGATAAAGGACTTTTTTATATGTTATGTGTATGTTATGTGCTTTCTTCTCAGCCCAGGGCAATAAGTCCTGTAATTACTCCTTGTAAATATAACTATCAGCTCTTGTGTGTAATTTGCTGCATTGAGACAGGGAAGCGCCTCTGGGCTGAGACTGGGCACCAAGCACATTCCACATTAGATTTCTATCATCAGTCTATGGGATTCCACTGAGATTCCAGACTGGAGATCCTGGGCTAATGTTACCTGCAAGGTGAATGGGGAATACACAGGAACAGGGTTGTGTCTAACGGAAAAATGAGCTCAAGCCCATGCCAACCTTATTAGTACAGCTGCCTGTGTCAGCACATCACTCTACTGTACCCCAGGTTATGGGACTCCCTATAAAGAGAGGGGGAATGAGTGATTCATTGGTGGGGAGGAAAGGAGATCTCACCATCAGTATAGGAAGGGGTTCTTTACTGTAAGGACAGTCAGGTTATGGGATTCCCTACCAAGAGAGGGGGAATGAGTGATTCATTGGTGGGGAGGAAAGGAGATTTCACCATCAGCATAGGAAGGGGTTCTTTACTGTAAGGACAGTCAGGTTATGGGATTCCCTACCAAGAGAGGGGAATGAGTGATTCATTGGTGGGGAGGAAAGGAGATCTCACCATCAGCATAGGAAGGGGTTCTTTACTGTAAGGACAGTCAGGTTATGGGATTCCCTACCAAGAGAGAGGGAATGAGTGATTCATTGGTGGGGAGGAAAGAGATCTCACCATCAGTATAGGAAGGGGTTCTTTACTGTAAGGACAGTCAGGTTATGGGATTCCCTACCAAGAGAGGGGAATGAGTGATTCATTGGTGGGGAGGAAAGGAGATCTCACCATCAGCATAGGAAGGGGTTCTTTGCTGTAAGGACAGTTAGGTTATGGGATTCCCTACCAAGAGAGGGGGAATGAGTGATTCATTGGTGGGGAGGAAAGGAGAACTCACCATCAGCATAGAAAGGGGTTCTTTGCTGTAAGGACAGTCAGGTTATGGGATTCCCTACCAAGAGAGGGGGAATGAGTGATTCATTGGTGGGGAGGAAAGGAGATCTCACCATCAGCATAGGAAGGGGTTCTTTACTGTAAGGACAGTCAGGTTATGGGATTCTCTACCAAGAGAGGGGGAATGAGTGATTCATTGGTGGGGAGGAAAGGAGATCTCACCCTCAGCATAGGATGGGGTTCTTTACTGTAAGGACAGTCAGGTTATGGGATTATCTACCAAGAGAGGGGGAATGAGTGATTCATTGGTGGGGAGGAAAGGAGTTCTCACCATCAGCATAGGAAGGGGTTCTTTACTGTAAGGAAAGTTAAGCTATGGGATTCCCCACAAGAGAAGGAATATATAAGTATGGATAGCTGTGCATATGTCTCTGTATTGTTGAGAAGAGCACTGATGACCTGTGCCAGTCTCCGTGGGCAGCAAACAGAAGCTGAGGGTAAGGAAATTCACAGGATGAAATTCTTATTCCATGAAAATAATATATCTAAGACTTTATTCGACAGAGAATCACACGAGCAACTGCAACTGTATATGACAAGCTAAGGTTTCTGGTGTAATCCTGTAGAGTGACACTGCATTTGTGTGTTTTGGGTGCAAGAGTGCGGCTGCTTCACTAAATTCCTATGTGTTCCAACCCAAAACTTGAGCAAACCTGCCAGCACCCTAACCAGGATCTGCCATGTAAACTTAAATAAAGGCATTTTTAATCGATTTGGTGCTGTATGAGGAATTTTATCCTAACTGAATACTTGTGGATGATGGACCACTGATGGTACATGTGCCAACATTTATAAAAATTGGGTTATTGAAGCTGACATTTACAAATTACATTTTCAAGCACCCAAACCTGCCCGCACCTGCCTTCACCCCTGTTTTTATAGCCCCACACCAACTGGCCCGCCAAGTTCACAAAAAGTTTGGGGCACCCACACGTTTATAAAGCTGAAAGATGGAGCTGGCAGTGTAAGGTCGCATGCGGGAGAGCAGCAGAAGAGCTGAACCAAAATCCGTGGATAACTGGCCGGCCCACACATCACTAACATACAGTCATAGAGCAGCTAAGGCTACGACTGTTATTATAGTTGCACAGGGGCATCATTCACTATTTCAAAGTATCTCAGTAACCAATCCTAGAGAAGCAAAACTGCTGGAGGTTGAAGAATATCAAACAAGAGATATAGTAGGACAAGATGGAGACAGTAGGATAAGATGGAGACAGTAGGACAAGATGGAAAATGTAGGGAAAGATGGAGACAGTAGGACAAGATGGAGACAGTAGGACAAGATGGAAAATGTAGGGCAAGATGGAGACAGTAGGAAAAGATGGAGACAGTAGGACAAGATGGAGACAGTAGGACAAGATGGTGACAGTAGGACATGATGGAGACAGTAGGGCAAGATGGAGACAGTAGGATAAGATGGAGACAGTAGGACAAGATGGAAAATGTAGGGCAAGATGGAGACAGTAGGACAAGATGGAGACAGTAGGATAAGATGGAGACAGTAGGACAAGATGGAAAATGTAGGGCAAGATGGAGACAGTAGGGAAAGATGGAAACAGTAGGGCAAGAAGGAGACAGTAGGGCAAGACAGAGAGAGTAAGGCACGATGGAGACAGTAGGACAAGATGGAATCAGTAGGACAAGATGGAGACAATAGGGCAAGATGGAGACAGTAGGGCAAGATGGAGAAAGTAGGGCAAGATGGAGATAATCAAATCCCCTAATTATCTTACACATGGCATTATAGAAGGACCTACCTGCTCCCCCTCGACCCATTTATAAGACCACCCTGTCTGGAACTTTGGATCTTTATTAGCGGACATTGAAGGATTTAGTTTTTTTAATAAAAGAATATTCTGGTGAAGCAGTTATGCTTTATGTGCTCTTTCCCCTAAACTCTCACAAGTCATGGGTGGCTCTTGATGGGTGGCTGGTGTGGGGAACTTGGATTCTTTCTGGATGATGTTATCTCTTTTTACATCAAATGAGCACCCATCAAATCCAAAACACGGACCCAGTACACCGGGTGGCTCTGTTATTTCCTGTGCTTGGCCCACTTGTGTTCTGTCTGCAGATCTGTGATCAGTCCAGAAGAAATTCCATACAGTAAATGGGTGCTATGTCCTCAGCCCCACTTCTCAGTGCCCATTGTGTTGGGCATTGGGTACCTCCATCTCAGAGTCTTTGGAAGCCCCATGGGCAAAGCAGAGAAGCAGTGATGTATATCAGCCAGGCTGTGAATGCATGTGCCAAGCACTCAACACTGATAAGTTACCCTAAAACATTGCTTTTCTGCTACCCACCCCCACCTCCCCCATTTATCTACCCAATGTGCCATAGGATGCCGATATGTGTGAGTAGGCACTTCCTATTCCCCTGTTACTGTGTTTCCCTCCCCCATAGAACATTCTGGCTTTCTTTGTTCTCACTGATATAAGAAAATTCAAATTAAAAACACTGGGGGTAAAAAGCCATTTACAAAGGGCAGCATTTCTCTTTGGGACCCCCCCCCCCCGTCCCTGTCACTCAGTGATGGTATCAATGGCTCCTTGTGCCATCCCCTCTAGCAAAGGAGAAGGTACCAGCCTATATGGTCTCATGTGTTAGAACTCCTCTTCCTCGTAGAGTAAGATGCCACTGAATACAGTCAGGGGTTCACCTGAATTCCCCACTCTGCCCATGACCAAGTCTATACAGACAGTGTCTCCGGCATTCAGCTGTAGAATGATATTGAAGATCCCTAATGACCCAGGGGTGGTCTTGTTCTCCACAAGGGGTTTCTCCAGGCCCTCTGGCTCATACCCTGCTGAATCTGTACGGGCAATGCCAAAGTTGGACTTGGACAGCACCGCTTCCAGCTTCTCATTCTGGTACCCAGTCAGGATGCAGCTGATAAAGTAACGGCCGTTCAGCGGAGCTGTGAAGATACCTGCAAAGTGATATATGTGTTATCCTGGCATGAGGGAGGTATGGGCAGCAGAGGGGGTTTTGAGCACCAATAAGCATTTGTGGCTACAAGATCAAAAAGAAATAAGAGGAACCTCTCAGTTAAGGAAACTCACAACACATTGCCATTAAGTGTACAACTTGTATTTATATTATTTTTGCCAAAGTGCATAACCTGCATTTATCAACATTGAACCTCATTTTCCAGTTTGCTGCCCAGTTTTCCGGTTTAGACAAATCACTGTGCAAAGTGGCAGAATCCTGCATGGAACCTATAGTTCTGCACAATTTAGTATCAGCTGCAAAACCTCCAAATTATCCTTCAGCCAGTTCTCTATCCAAGTACAAATATTATGTTCCAGGCCAACATTCCTTAATTTAACCAGTAACCTTCTGTGTGACACTGTATCAAATGCTTTAGCAAAGTCTAAGTAAATCACATCCACTGCCATCCCAGAATCAAGGTCCCTGCTCACCTTCTCATAAAAAGAAATAAAATTTGTCTGGCAAGATCTATTACACATAAAACCATGTGGCCTAAACTCATACTATTATTACTTGTTATGAAGTCCAGTATCTTATCCCTTAATACCCCTTCCAAATCCTTTCCTACCACTGACATCAGACTAACTGGCCTATAATTTTGATGCTGAGACCTGGATCCCTTTTTGAATAGCGGCACCACATTAGTAATTCACCAGTCTCTTGGCACAGTGTCAGACCTCAATGAATCCTGAAAAATTAAGTAAAGAGGTTTGGCAATCGCCCTGGGATGAATACCATCTGGCCACAGACCTTTGTTTATCTTAACATGTTCTAGTCACTTTTGAATTTCCTCATGTGTGAACCATGCATCATTAGTTGTATTACTAGAATTGGGACTATTAAGAAGGAAACCTTCATTAGACGTTGTAGACTAATAATTGGCAACGTGGTGGAGTAAAACTTGTCTGTGCAAAAGATGGAACTTACCAGTAGCCGGATCATAAGCGTCGCCATCATTTACCAGGACCTTATCAAAGACAATGGTTCCAGGATCCAGTTGTGGGTAGGTAAGTGCAGCAGAGAAGGCAATGTGTGGGACACTGGCTGACTCCCCTATTTGACCTGCAGGGGACACACAATGCACAATGTTATTATTATTATTAGAGTGAATGTCAGGGAGAAATCCCTCTGGCTGAAACAGGGTCTTGTATCTACCCCAGTTATTATGTGTTGTTGTTGTTACCCTCCTGCAAGGGGGTTGAAGGCATGAGTGCAGAGAGGGTAATAGGGCAATAAAATTTCAGAATACATTGAGAAGGATAGGGCTCTGATTGGTTGAGATGTTAAAAGTGTAAGTGACAGTGGGTTGGGCAGAATTTGGGAGCAGAAGATGAGGGGTTAGGGCACACTGCCCATTGGCTGGGTGAAGTTTAGGGATATTTCCTCAGGTGCCATGAAGACAATCGCTGTACCTTGTTCTCCTCGCAGGCCTGAAGCAAAGAAGGAAGAAATAAGAATTCAGACATAATCCCTTCGACACTGTCCCACGATTCCAATTACATTCACTGAGACTGGGCAAAGAAATAAATGTCCCAACCTTTGCACCAGGTCTAGTAACCCATGACAACCAAAAGCAGCTAGCATTCACTGGTCGCCGGTTTGAAAGCAAACATCTGATTGGCTGGTTTACTTGACCTGGTGACTTTTAATATGCCAACCACTGTCTGTTAATGAACAACCGTTGACAAAAATGAAAATGCAATATTCCTTATCAGGGTTGTACCCACAGTGGGGGATTTAGGTGTATTTACATATAGAGGTAGTGACCCCCCCCTTCCTGTCCCATGTTAATATAGTGATTGGAAAGTGGTGGTTCTTCCTCTTTGGCCTCCTTCTTTTGACCCAGGTTGATGTTTCTGGGGAGCCTGGTGTCAACAAGGCCCAGTAAGAGTTCTGCCTTAGAGGGAAACCTCTTTTGTTTTGTTTGCAAGAACCTCTCGTGTCCTATTTTTGTTTCTACACAGTAACAAATAGGATTAGTTGCACAACACCCTCTCTCTTGCTCCTCTCTCTGCAAGGGCCCATCTGTGTAAGGGATTCCAGTGTGACCCATGTTCTACCATCACTAGGTGGAAAGGCACTTTTAGGTCAAGATAACATTACAATTATTTTTATTTCCAACATATATATGTTTTCCTTACCTGGGGGTCCCACTGGGCCTTGTTTGCCTTGGGCACCATCTTTTCCTGGGGGTCCAGGAGGACCTTGTGGACCTGAAACTCCTTGTTTTCCCTGAGGACCAGGAGGCCCAGGAAGTCCAGGGAGTCCTACATGAAGAGAAGATCTGTTATAACTTTACGGTGTGGGGTATATTTTTTCAAGGGCAAAGGGTAACAATACATGAAATACAAAATTACCTGAACTGGCAAAAGAGTCACAAGAGGGCAGTATAGACCCATGTTCAGCATGAGTCAAATAAAGCAACAATAAAGATTTTGGTTTTGGATTCTGGGGTCCCCCACACCATTAGAAGTCTAGAGTAAGTCTAGAGCTGTATATGACAAGCCTCTGCCACCAATGGTAGACTCTTTATTCAGAGATGTTCCCCATTAATTTGTGGCACCATTTTGTTGCCCTATGTTATATATTGCACCTTTAAATATTGGGCTGCTTCTATTTAATTAAGGGGTACATTATTAGTAATATAGTTTGTACTTTTGTCTTCTAATCTTGTCCATGATGAAAAAAGCTATATTTATAATAAAAACAATGTTTGACTTGCCCACCGGGGTTCCATGAAACTCCCTGTGGAATGAGGTTACAGTGGGCTCTATATTCAGCTAGTCAAGGTTAGGACTAGGTTAGTAACCCCACACATCCCAGGCCAACATTGGTAAATGCTGACTTCATTGTGTTGTAGTAGGTTTGTTCTAGGTATAATAAAATGCCTCACCCATAAAGTCTTGGAGAGTGAAGTTCTGGAACTCAGTGGACAGAACCAACATAGAGCTGTTCAGCGTGTTGATCCTCTTGTGGATTCCATTCAGTTGGCTGTTGTGGAGTTTCTCAAACCAAGAGCTGTGAGTGCGCAAGGTGCTATTGACCTCCTGAACACAGTTCCACAGCCCAGATACATGTTTGTTTAGGTTTTCCTTTATCTTGTGCAAGCTCCCTGCTACTGTATCAAGCTTCACACAGATGTTCTCCAGCTTGGAGACTCTGTCCTCCAGGCCGCTGGCAGACTGTCGACAATCTTGTGTCTCTTCCAACACAGTGGTCTGAAACTTTTCAATCTCTTTGTGAACATTAGCAAAATTCTCTGTGTTGTCCCCTAGGTGCTCCGTAACCTCTTCTTGGATCTTATTGATCTTGGTGATTATTTTGTCTTTGGTGGTTCCCAACTCAAGGATGTCTGTATGGTGCTTCCCAATTGTCTCCTGAAGGTCTTTAATGGTATCGTTTATGGAGCTAAATGACACAATAATGTTAGATAGCTCTCCTTGCATTGATTTAAGATCGACGTTAGAGCTTCCTCCAAACACACTAAAACCATCTAAAGTCTTACTGGAGCCAGACTGTTCTTTACCCTCCTCTGTTTTCTTCTGAATAAGATGGCAAACGCCTGTACATTCGGCCACCTGCTCTTTTAGTTTTCCAACTTCCTCCTGCAGATTGGAGCATACCTGCCCACAACTCTTGTAATCAAACTGTATCATCCTAGTAAGGGACTTTATGCTGTTTTCCAGATCAACCATCTTTCCATTGGTCTTGTTCTGATAGTGGGAAATATCTCTGCTGTATGTTTCACTCACGTCAGAAGACATTTTGATCAGAGACTCTGCATTGGCATCCACTAAGGCCTTGACATCTGTCAGCTCATCCTCTAAGCCTGTAAGGGTGTCTTGTAGGGAGTTTCCAGACAGCTGTAGGTCTGTGATCTCAGAAGTGATTAAACGAATCTTATCTTCATTGGCCTTGACTCTCTTCTCTATTTCATTGACCGAGTTCTTCACCTCAGAACTTCCGCTGCGGCACTGATCGGCACAACTCTTGGCTGTGTTTGTTACCTGTTTCATTAGATTTTCCATGTCCTGGACAACATCATCAAGGACCCCTTCGTTCCTCCCCTGCATGTTCTTGAGGGACTCTATATCCAGTACTAAGTTGGTCATGGTCTGACCTACTGAGTCTGCTGAGTTGTTCACCAGTTCAGACAGAAGAATATTTATTTTTTCCTCATTATTAGTAATGCGGTCTT
The DNA here is from genome assembly GCF_017654675.1 of Xenopus laevis. NCBI lineage: Eukaryota > Metazoa > Chordata > Amphibia > Anura > Pipidae > Xenopus > Xenopus laevis. The sequence continues at coordinate 142,590,187 of NC_054380.1, read as the reverse complement.
CCAAATCAATCCTCAGTTTCTGAATTTCTTCTTGCAAGTAATTTTGTAGATCATTCCTGTAATGAAAATATTGGTCCTCTAGGCTTCTTTGAGTGGTGTTCATTCTGCCCTCTATGTATTCTAGACGGTTGTTCAGGTTTTGACCCTTTATAGAGTTTCCTACATTGTCACCCAACTGGTTGTCCATGCGCACAGTTAGCTCAATGACTGAACCAGAGAGAGTCTCGGCCTTCGTTTCCATGCCATCAACTTTTCTGTGAAGATCAGCAACATCAGCACAGCAGTCCTTGGGCAGCTGATTGGAAACCTCCACCATATGCCCTTGCATCCTTTGGATGGCCTCTCTGTTGCTTTGATCTATAGAGTTGATGAGTTTCTCCATGCCTCTTATACGATCCCTGTCCTCGTTCTGCTGGTTCCCGAACCCTTCCACCCCTGATAGGCAAGCGGAGCAGGACTGTTGCATCCTTCTCTCCACTTCCTTCAGGATATCTACCCTTAGGTCTGTAAGCTTCTGGGTTATTGTATTGTTGGTAATACCCGGATGTTTATCGTTTTTATTATTCAGATTGTCTAGCTCCTGAGAGGTGATTCTGTTGTCGAGCACTGTCAGTTGCCTCTGTATATGATTAAGGGTCTCCTTCATGCCAGGCTGCCCTGGAACTGAATCTAACAGTTGTTTCCCATTCAGGGCAGTCTCCACAGTCAGTAGGATCTCTGATTGGTACTTCTCATGCAGCCCTTGCATGGTGGATTGCAAGCTCTGCAGCTCCTTGCTTAACTGCTGGACCTTGTCTTCAAGCTGCTTCACCTTTTCTGAGTCCCCATGCCCTGGAGCTGAGGAGAAAAAATTGCAGAGAATGAGTGAATAAGCAACATCTATTTCCCTTTTATAATATCTGAAAAATGTCAAGTACTTAGAGAAGGGATCTAAAAGGTTGGTCTATGACCACTTCACTCTATGGCTTCTCCTACAGACATTTCAGGCAGAAGAAGGGAATTATAAAATGGAAGTCCCTCTATGATGTGAAGCCAGAGTTCTATTCCTGCCCCATATGGTGCTAAGCAGGTCTTCTACAACAGATGCCCAAAGAATTAAAAAAAGCAGTTTCTAGCTTATCTTGACTCACTTTCTCCTCTAGAGCCACTCGGTGAGTTCCCACCACTGGACCCAGACATGTTTGGCCTCACAGGCTTGGACCTTGGCTTGGAGGTAGTTATTTGCACAATTCCTGTTGGGCCGTCCATACAGTTGTCTCCAGAGTAGCCATGACAGCACTTCCACTCCATGTCCGACACTGTCTTGTAAGCCACTTTGTAGCGTGGTTTCATGTAGCTGCGGTACCTGATGGACAAGCAGAACAGAGTTATATGTTAAAAGCAGAACTCAACTGAATGGAGCCTGTTATCTCAACCAGGTATCTCGGTTTAACTCCAACCATGTGTTTTCCACGAGGAGAAGAAACGATCCTCCCTGGTTCATGAACAATAATCAGGACCCCTTCTTGTATCGTCAGCTCTATTGACTCAGATCAGATCTGAGGTCATATTTCATTTTCTCAATGATGGGCTTTATGAAGTGCAATCTTCCAGCAGCTAGTGATACTTACAGGACAGAACGTGGACACTGAATCTGCCCCCAGGTGCAGGGTTGATATTCCGGCTTCACATAGGCCTCGGCTCCATCCTCCACCAAACAGCTGACAGTCCGGGTCACCACATATGTGCACCAGTTCCTAGGGGGCAGCAGAGAGTCTATATCATTATGATGCCACACAAGTAAATGTGACCTGGAATCAATGCTGAGCAGGTTGGGACATGGCCATCCTAGATCACCCCAGGGGCTGGCAAAGACCCCTCATCCTTAACCCCCAGACATTGGTCTGCTCCCCCTGTTACACTACTCATCATTGCTGTATATTAGGAGCAATCCTTGTCTCATTGGCATCATCATCCCATGTAAATGTTATGAGCGAAACTTAGTTTCCTTCCCAGGATTCCTGCTGTTTTGCATACTAATGAATGGCTTCTCCCTCCATATAAGATGTTTGTCCAGATCCCCACTATCTGTTATTCCGACACCCCGGTGCTAAACTGATGAGCCCTAATAAGGGTGTGTAGGTCAGTCAATAGGTGTGTTTTCTATATATTTAGGATCTAATTAGCAGGTGCTTTGTAACCCAGTGGGAGAGCTTTAGCCAATAGGAAATAGAAGCAGAACTTGGTTTCCTTCCCAGAATTCCTGCTGCTGCCCTGGGTGAGTTTCATTATCATCAATGTAGGTAGCCACAAAGGCTGTGATCAGTAATGATGGTGCCCCATATGATCACGTTACTAGGACCATTTCCCCCCTCCACGGTGCCCTAATTATTATTCAACCAGTCACCCGGACTGCTGGGCAGTGAGCCCTTCCAACAAGCAGAAGAAATCCCCTGAGCATTACCAGCCACATACACCACTATCTTTATGCCAAAAACCCCACCCGCTCTACTGAAAGCCCTGCCCACTTTATGTCCTGTGTCCCCTTCTGTTACTGCCCCCTGACTGGAGTGCCCATTATACCCCCGACTGTGCCCATTATACCCCCTGACTGTGCCCATTATACCCCCCAACTGTGCCCATTATACCCGCTGACTGTGCCCATTATACCCCATTATGGGTTATCTGCTAGTAATACAGAATATAGTACCACCCCTGGGTTATCTGCTAGTAATACAGAGTATTGTACCACCCCCTGGGTTATCTGATAGTAATACAGAGTATAGTACCACCCCCTGGGTTATCTGCTAGTAATACAGAGTATAGTACCACCCCTGGGTTATCTGATAGTAATACAGAGTATAGTACCACCCCCTGGGTTCCCTACTAGTAATACAGAGTATAGTACCACGCCTGGGTTCCCTGCTAGTAATACAGAGTATAGTACCACCCCTGGGTTCCCTGCTAGTAATACAGAGTATAGTACCACCCCTGGGTTCCCTGCTAGTAATACAGAGTATAGTACCACCCCTGGGTTATCTGCTAGTAATACAGAGTATAGTACCACCCCTGGGTTATCTGATAGTAATACAGAGTATAGTACCACCCCTGGGTTCCCTGCTAGTAATACAGAGTATAGTACCACCCCTGGGTTCCCTGCTAGTAATACAGAGTATAGTACCACATCTGGACTCCCTGCTAGTAATACAGAGTATAGTACCACCCCCTGGGTTCCCTGCTAGTAATACAGAGTATAGTACCACCCCTGGGTGCTAGAGCTTTCTATGTTCCCTACAAGCAATACTGAGTACTTGCTCCTGGGTTCCGTTCTTTCAATACAGAATAGAGTGGGGCAGGCTGAACAGATGCGCATAATTTGGAGACCAAAAAAACCATTAGAAAATCATAAGCCTGTTAGACAAGCAGTTGCATTTATTGCACCAACGCTACAGTGACATACTGTGAATGAGGTGCTGCACAAGGACACAGGGCCCCAGGTTCCTCTTGGTGATCCTACCAGGGCCCTACACATTTTATAAGCCAAATACAAGAAAATCCACAGGAGGTGCAAACAACAAGAAACAGCACATGACTTAACAGTTGTGGGACCAATAATGCCATCACCTTTAGTCCCCAGTGGCCCGCAGTACCCCAAAAGCCTTATACATGATATGACTTGGGTGCTTATGAGTTACATGAGTTAAGTTGGGTACTTACCTGTGCCTGCTGGCTGCCCGAAGTTTATTCTGAGTTACCCCTTGTACAGTCATCACTTGGGTTTGTGGGGCAGCTCCCCCTGTATAAAGGTTATTGTGGGAGGGGAAGTTTGTGGTGTGAGCCCCCCAAATATTTACAGAGATTAAACAGCTGATGAGGAGCAACATAGTCCTGATGCCCATTTTCAGGGCTGAGAATCAGCAGATCAACCGCCTCAAATACAGAGATCCTTCAGTTCCCAGCACAGACGCAGCTTTCCTCAGCAAGATATCAATGGTTCTGATCCAAAATGGGCCTTCCTCACTGGTTACTATAAACATGCAGGAATCAGAGCCACCTCCAGCGCTCTCTATATCCACAGACAGACCAACGGACCTCTCCAGTTGGCACTATATCTTCATAAGGATCAGTGGAACATCTCCAGTTGGCACTATATCTTCATATGGATCAGTGGGACATCTCCAGTGGTCACTATATCCTGCTGTAGCGTGAGGTCTCCAGTGTACTGTAGCTCCTCATACAGATCGGAGTGAGGTCCCAAGTGGTCAGTATATCTTCATAAAGATCAGAGGAAGGTCTCCAGCTCCAGTAGAGCCTGAATATGCTCCCTGGTGGTTCCTCCTGGCTTCAAACAGATCCACAGGACTTTTATGTGGACTTAGTTCCACCAATCAGGTCCCTCCAGAGTCTCTTTAAGTGTGATAGTCTGCCTTCCCCACTCACCTTTACATCAGATACTTAGTGCTCTCCCTTCTCCAACCTTGTCCACATTGGTCAGAGTGGTCTCCCCAAACCTCAGAGCTGCTGTCTCTCTAAACCTCAGAGATGTTGTCTCTCCAAATCTCACATATGTTTTCTCTCCAGGTCCCAGTGCCTGTGTGTTAGAACTCAGTGTTAGTGCCCATGGAGCTCCCAGCTGGATCAGTTGGAATCACTTACAGATGTCCATCATGACCAGTGGACGTGTTCTCATTCAGGACTCACCAATGAGATTAGGGGGGCAGTTTGCAGATAGTTGGAGTCGTGAGAGCATCAGCAGTTGTGGTCACCTCTAACATGAAAAAGGCGGTTGAAGAGACACCATCAAAGCTGGACCCAGTTGATCCGTGCTGATCCAGCTGCAGTTCTCCCTCGGCTCTGCAGTCCCAGAATATGTTTGAAGGGAAGTTTTGTCGGTGGGGTGTCTGTACCCTACAACTCTCCCCCTGTGCCTCTCTCTCTAACTGATGTCACCCCCCTCCACAGAGTGACCTCCAGCTGGAACCCACCCCAACCTCTCTCCAGCACACCAAAGAGACAGTAATGAGAATCCCCTGTAGCAAGAGACTGACCAGGAGGGGGAGGAGAGAGGGGAATCCTAAAAGGAGAGACAGATGCCGTATTCCCCCCCCCACCCTTCCCAAACTTCCTGCCCCTCTCACATCCCCAGATGCAGAATTAAATTCAGCTTAACCCTCACAATGCTCACTACTGTGCAACCCCGACTCCCCCTCAGCACCGCTTGCTCTAATGAGCCAGATGTTACTTTGTACCCAGTCCCTGTAAGAACTTAATGTGCCATTGGTTTCTGGGGGTTGTTTCTGGGGTTAGGGTGTTCGTGTGACCCCCAGTGCATTAGAACAGGCGCAGGATAAATGTCCTTGGGGGCTTGAACATGCGTCAGATGCAACAAAAGTAAAACAAGAGGCGCCTGTTAAGGGGAACTCCACCCAAAAACTCTTCTTGTGCTTAATGAAAGAGAAGCCCCCCATGTATTAGGGCTCGATCCAACCAATCACCACGCAGCATTATTTCCCCAGAATTAAAGCCAAAAGCCGGTGCAAAAATACCCTAATCTCTCCCAGGTTGCAGCAGCATATTTCCCAATGTAGGGGGGTGTATTGTATCATTTCCAACGTGCTCATGAGCCTGGCACAGGGACCCCCATTAACATGTGGAGGTGCAACATGTAGAGCGGGGCCAACCAGCGCACTGCCCAGCCCAATACGCCCGGGAGTTTGCAACACTGATGCCAATACTTCAAGGAGCCCCAAGTACCCCACAAGGCTCTGTACCTACGGCAGTTGCATCAGAATTGCCAAATTCACCACAAATCAGGTGCAGTTGCTCCATATATTGTTGAAGTCTGCCTGCTGTCATTCCCGATGTTCCTCGTGTAAGTGACGCAAATGAACTGCAGCTAATGACGCAGGGCGCTGAGGGAACCCTACAACTGCCGTCTGGTCTGGAGGTGTCGGTGGCTTGAGGGTTCCTCCATAGGCTGACAGTTGCAGTGCTCAGAGTGCAAGGAGCGCATTTACCTTTAATAATAGTCAGTATCGGGCTGGCCCCCCGGGATACCAAGAAAACTCCCGGTGGGCCCAGGTGTCAGTGGCCTCTTGCTTCTAAATATTTGGCCTATTTCATGGTCATTCCCTATTTCTTTATGGGAACAAAGAGGTTTAATAATAGAAGAATAGAGTATTGTATGTAGAGAAAAGAGACTGGGAGAAGAAAGAGGTTGAGTGGGGAGAGAAGGAATAATATTTTGGAAAGTGGGCCCTTAACGTAAGGTTTTCTGGTGTCTGACACTGATAATAGTGGTTTAATGCACAAGGGACTGCAGGAAAGTGCTGGGACTGGAATTGCAGACGTTCATGAGTCCAGACCAGTGACCCCTCCCTACCCATGTGCCCACCCTGCCTACCCCCAGAGAATGTGTAATGGGAACCCGAAAAGTAAGTTCTCCTTGAGGCAGGAATGGATTCCAGGGCTCCCCATGTCCAGGCACTAGGTTAATGCATTTGGGAACAGTGGGTAAGTTCCAGTACTTGGGCTTTGCACTGGCAGTTTGTGGATTAACCCTATTATTTGCTATTTTTTTGGAGTAGGTCTGTCCCTCCCTCTGCTGCAACCGCAGCCTTTTACTCCATTTATAAATCTGTTCCTACCAGTGGTATAATTAGATGTTACTGGGCCCCACAGCAAATACATTTTATGGCTCCTTTTTTACCAATATATGTTGAAATTGCTCATTATTTGGGGCCTCATGGGGCCCCTATCCCTCCTGGGCCCCCTGTAGCTGCAGGGTCTCCTTCCTCTGTAGTTACCCCCCTGGTTCCTACAGGTAAACATCTAATGGCAATACTGTGGTGTAGCCCACTGGCATGAACGGGACACGCCATGTAAAGAAGTCCAGGGCCCATGGGCCACCAGTAACCTGTGCCTTAATGTAGGGCAAGTCCAGCACCACCAATATACAGCACTGGGTGGGCCCAGTCGTGGCTCTAGCTCAGTCCCATATATATATATATATATACACTGTATATACTGTACAAGCAGATGTGTCCCACCCCAGGAATGAGGGAGGATTTGCTGACGGCACATTTGGCTGCACTTTCAGGGCTTTGACATAAATCCTTTATATTGGGGGTTTCCGCTGGATCATTTCAAGGAAACACTGATTCTTGTCCCCACGGGGTGATGGGGTTTTTGCTTGTGGGGGGTGGGGGCAGGACCGGACTGAGAATTAAAATAGGCCCTGGCATTTAGGGTACACAGAGGCCCAAACAGCCCCCACCAGCCCACCAAATACTGACTTTATGGGACCTTATAGCAGCCCCTCTGGCATTTGCCAGAACCCACAGATTGCCAGTCCGGGCCTGGGTGGGGGGTGGATAACAGATATATTTATGGATTTCCTTTCCATCCCTAAATTTTCCTCGGCCCCTTGTTCCGGACCAAAGAGGTGAGAACATTTCTATAAAACTCTGCTGTTTGTCAGTTGGAACGGGGCAGCGCTGAGTTATGGAAAACATCTGTCTCACTCAGTATGTAGCACTGCCCACAACTCTAATGGGCAACAGAGCTAGCAATCTATCCCCCACCCCAAACTGCTCCCTGCCATGGCTAGAGTAGTAGTCCTTGGGGCCCATGTGCTACTGAACTACACCACTCAGCATGGTTCAACTTATAAATGAGGGTAAAAAAGCTGGGAGCTCTAGTCCAGCAACATCCTGAGACCCAAGGTAAAGAAACAGGGCACTCAAGGGTCACACAAGATGTATTTAGCCAGTCCCTCCTACTGCTGAACAAAGAGAGTACAGGAAAAACTGGAAGTGTATGGGTTAAAAGAGACAGCAAGTGGCACTTTATGGATTAATGAGACTGTACCTGCACTGTAAGGGTTAAAGAGACAGCACCTGGCATGTGGCACATTATGGGTTAAAGAGGCAATACCTGTCACATTATGGGTTAAAGAGGCAGTAGCTGGTACATAATGAGTTAAAGAGACAGTACCCTGTAGATCTCAGGTAATTAGTTGAGGACATTCTTTAGATGCTCAGCATTTCCCTCCCCACAGATCCAGCTGGTCCCTATTGCCCCAGGCTCATGTCCCCTCTCCTCCCATCCCCCGCTCTGACTTTATCCCCCGGGTAAAAGGAACCTGATACCTAATACCCCAGTGTGAGGGTATAGGGGTACTGAGCAATGACTGGGGCTACATTTATTACTGGGGTCACTGTCACATATATTCTTGGGGTCACTGTCACATATATTACTGGGGTCACTGTCACATATATTACTGGGGTCACTGTCACATATATTACTGGAGGTCACTGTCACATATATTTTTGGGGTCACTGTCACCTATATTACTGGGGTCACTGTCACATATATTCTTGGGGTCACTGTCACATATATTCTTGGGTTCATTGTCTCATATATTCTTATGGTCACAGTCATATATATTCTTGGGGTCACTGTCACATATATTCTTGGGGTCACTGTCACATATATTGCTGGGGTCACTGTCACATATATTCTTGGGGTCACTGTCACATATATTACTGGGGTCACTGTCACATATATTCTTGGGGTCACTGTCACATATATTACTTAGGTCACTATCACATATATTCTTGGGGTCACTGTCACATATATTACTGGAGGTCATTGTCACATATATTACTGGGGTCACTGTCACAGATATTACTGGGGTCACTTTCACATATATTACTGGGGTCACTGTCACAGATATTACTGGGGTCACTGTCACATATATTACTGGGGTCACTGTCACATATATTCTTTGGGTCACTATCACATATATTACTAGGGTCACTGTCACATATATTACTGGAGGTCATTGTCACATATATTACTGGGGTCACTGTCACAGATATTACTGGGGTCACTTTCACATATATTACTGGGGTCACTGTCACAGATATTACTGGGGTCACTGTCACATATATTACTGGGGTCACTGTCACATATATTCTTTGGGTCACTATCACATATATTACTAGGGTCACTGTCACATATATTCTTGGGGTCACTGTCAAATATATTGCTGGGGTCACTGTCACATATATTGCTGGTGTCACTGTCACATATATTTTTGGGGTCACTGTCACCTATATTACTGGGGTCACTGTCACATATATTCTTGGGGTCACTGTCACATATATTACTGGGGTCACTGTCACATATATTACTGGGGTCACTGTCACATATATTACTGGGGTCACTGTCACAGATATTCTTGGGGTCACTGTCACATATACTGCTGGGGTCACTGTCACATATATTCTTAGGGTCACAGTCATATATATTCTTGGGGTCACTGTCACATATATTGCTGGGGTCACTGTCACATATATTCTTGGGGTCGCTGTCACATATATTACTGGGGTCACTGTCACATATATTCTTGGGGTAACTGTCACATATATTACTGGGCTCACTTTCACATATATTACTGGGGTCACTGTCACCTATATTACTGGGGTCACTGTCACATATATTCTTGGGGTCACTGTCACATATATTCTTGGGGTCACTGTCACATATATTGCTGGGGTCACTGTCACAGATATTACTGGGGTCACTTTCACATATATTACGGGGGTCACTGTCACATATATTACTGGGGTCACTGTCACATATATTACTGGGGTCACTGTCACATATATTACTGGGGTCACTGTCACAGATATTACTGGGGTCACTGTCACATATATTACTGGGGTCACTGTCACAGATATTACTGGGGTCACTGTCACATATATTACTGGAGGTCACTGTCACCTATATTACTGGGGTCACTGTCACATATATTCTTGGAGTCATTGTCACATATATTGCTGGGGTCACTGTCACATATATTTTTGGGGTCACTGTCACCTATATTACTGGGGTCACTGTCACATATATTACTGGGCTCACTTTCACATATATTACTGGGGTCACTGTCACATATATTTTTGGGGTCACTGTCACCTATATTACTGGGGTCACTGTCACATATATTACAGGGCTCACTGTCACATATATTCTTGGGGTCACTGTCACCTATATTACTGGGGTCACTGTCACATATATTCTTGGGGTCACTTTCACATATATCACTGGGGTCACTGTCACATATATTCTTGGGGTCACTGTCACATATATTGCTGGGGTCACTGTCACATATATTACTAGGGTCACTGTCACATATATTACTGGGGTCACTGTCACATATATTCTTGGGGTCACTTTCACATATATCACTGGGGTCACTGTCACATATATTACTGGGGTCACTGTCACATATATTCTTGGGGTCACTTTCACATATATTTTGGGGTCACTGTCACATATATTACTGGGGTCACTGTCACATATATTACTGGGCTCACTTTCACATATATTACTGGGGTCATTGTCACATATATTGCTGGGGTCACTGTCACATATATTTTTGGGGTCACTGTCACCTATATTACTGGGGTCACTGTCACATATATTCTTGGGGTCACTGTCACATATATTCTTGGGGTCACTGTCACATATATTGCTGGGGTCACTGTCACAGATATTACTGGGGTCACTTTCACATATATTACGGGGGTCACTGTCACATATATTACTGGGGTCACTGTCACATATATTACTGGGGTCACTGTCACATATATTACTGGGGTCACTGTCACAGATATTACTGGGGTCACTGTCACATATATTACTGGGGTCACTGTCACAGATATTACTGGGGTCACTGTCACATATATTACTGGAGGTCACTGTCACCTATATTACTGGGGTCACTGTCACATATATTCTTGGAGTCATTGTCACATATATTGCTGGGGTCACTGTCACATATATTTTTGGGGTCACTGTCACCTATATTACTGGGGTCACTGTCACATATATTACTGGGCTCACTTTCACATATATTACTGGGGTCACTGTCACATATATTTTTGGGGTCACTGTCACCTATATTACTGGGGTCACTGTCACATATATTACAGGGCTCACTGTCACATATATTCTTGGGGTCACTGTCACCTATATTACTGGGGTCACTGTCACATATATTCTTGGGGTCACTTTCACATATATCACTGGGGTCACTGTCACATATATTCTTGGGTCACTGTCACATATATTGCTGGGGTCACTGTCACATATATTACTAGGGTCACTGTCACATATATTACTGGGGTCACTGTCACATATATTCTTGGGGTCACTGGGGTCACTGTCACATATATTACTGGGGTCACTGTCACATATATTCTTGGGGTCACTTTCACATATATTTTTGGGGTCACTGTCACATATATCACTGGGGTCACTGTCACATATATTACTGGGCTCACTTTCACATATATTACTGGGGTCACTGTCACATATATTTTTGGGGTCACTGTCACCTATATTACTGGGGTCACTGTCACATATATTACTGGGCTCACTTTCACATATATTACTGGGGTCACTGTCACATATATTTTTGGGGTCACTGTCACCTATATTACTGGGGTCACTGTCACAGATATTACTGGGGTCACTTTCACATATATTCTTGGGGTCACTGTCACATATATTCTTTGGGTCACTATCACATATATTACTAGGGTCACTGTCACATATATTCTTGGGGTCACTGGTCAAATATATTGCTGGGGTCACTGTCACATATATTGCTGGTGTCACTGTCACATATATTTTTGGGGTCACTGTCACCTATATTACTGGGTCACTGTCACATATATTCTTGGGGTCACTGTCACATATATTACTGGGGTCACTGTCACATATATTACTGGGGTCACTGTCACATATATTACTGGGGTCACTGTCACAGATATTCTTGGGGTAACTGTCACATATATTACTGGGGTCACTGTCACATATATTCTTGGGGTCACTGTCACATATATTCTTGGGGTCACTGTCACATATTTTGCTGGGGTCACTGTCACATATATTCTTGGGGTCGCTGTCACATATATTACTGGGGTCACTGTCACATATATTCTTGGGGTAACTGTCACATATATTACTGGGCTCACTTTCACATATATTACTGGGGTCATTGTCACATATATTGCTGGGGTCACTGTCACATATATTTTTGGGGTCATGTCACCTATATTACTGGGGTCACTGTCACATATATTCTTGGGGTCACTGTCACATATATTCTTGGAGTCACTGTCACATATATTGCTGGGGTCACTGTCACAGATATTACTGGGGTCACTTTCACATATATTACGGGGGTCACTGTCACATATATTACTGGGGTCACTGTCACATATATTACTGGGGTCACTGTCACATATATTACTGGGGTCACTGTCACAGATATTACTGGGGTCACTGTCACATATATTACTGGGGTCACTGTCACAGATATTACTGGGGTCACTGTCACATATATTACTGGAGGTCACTGTCACATATATTCTTGGGGTCATTGTCACATATAGTGCTGGGGTCACTGTCACATATATTTTTGGGGTCACTGTCACCTATATTACTGGGGTCACTGTCACATATATTACTGGGGTCACTGTCACATATATTCTTGGGGTCACTGTCACATATATTACTGGGGTCACTGTCACATATATTACTGGGGTCACTGTCACAGATATTACTGGGGTCACTGTCACATATATTCTTGGGGTCACTGTCACATATATTCATGGGGTCATTGTCACATATATTGCTGGGGTCACTGTCACATATATTTTTGGGGTCACTGTCACCTATATTACTGGGGTCACTGTCACATATATTACTGGGCTCACTTTCACATATATTACTGGGGTCACTGTCACATATATTTTTGGGGTCACTGTCACCTATATTACTGGGGTCACTGTCACATATATTACAGGGCTCACTGTCACATATATTCTTGGGGTCACTGTCACCTATATTACTGGGGTCACTGTCACATATATTCTTGGGGTCACTTTCACATATATCACTGGGGTCACTGTCACATATATTCTTGGGGTCACTGTCACATATATTGCTGGGGTCACTGTCACATATATTACTAGGGTCACTGTCACATATATTACTGGGGTCACTGTCACATATATTCTTGGGGTCACTTTCACATATATCACTGGGGTCACTGTCACATATATTACTGGGGTCACTGTCACATATATTCTTGGGGTCACTTTCACATATATTTTTGGGGTCACTGTCACATATATTACTGGGGTCACTGTCACATATATTACTGGGCTCACTTTCACATATATTACTGGGGTCACTGTCACATATATTTTTGGGGTCACTGTCACCTATATTACTGGGGTCACTGTCACATATATTACTGGGCTCACTTTCACATATATTACTGGGGTCACTGTCACATATATTTTTGGGGTCACTGTCACATATATTACTGGGGTCACTGTCACATATATTACTGGGGTCACTGTCACAAATATTCTTGGGGTCACTGTCACCTATATTACTGGGGTCACTGTCACATATATTACTGGGGTCACTGTCACAGATATTCTTGGGGTAACTGTCACATATATTACTGGGGTCACTGTCACATATATTCTTGGGGTCACTGTCACATATATTCTTGGGGTCACTGTCACATATATTGCTGGGGTCACTGTCACATATATTCTTGGGGTCGCTGTCACATATATTACTGGGGTCACTGTCACATATATTCTTGGGGTAACTGTCACATATATTACTGGGCTCACTTTCACATATATTACTGGGGTCATTGTCACATATATTGCTGGGGTCACTGTCACATATATTTTTGGGGTCACTGTCACCTATATTACTGGGGTCACTGTCACATATATTCTTGGGGTCACTGTCACATATATTCTTGGGGTCACTGTCACATATATTGCTGGGGTCACTGTCACAGATATTACTGGGGTCACTTTCACATATATTACGGGGGTCACTGTCACATATATTACTGGGGTCACTGTCACATATATTACTGGGGTCACTGTCACATATATTACTGGGGTCACTGTCACAGATATTACTGGGGTCACTGTCACATATATTACTGGGGTCACTGTCACAGATATTACTGGGGTCACTGTCACATATATTACTGGAGGTCACTGTCACATATATTCTTGGGGTCATTGTCACATATAGCGCTGGGGTCACTGTCACATATATTTTTGGGGTCACTGTCACCTATATTACTGGGGTCACTGTCACATATATTACTGGGGTCACTGTCACATATATTCTTGGGGTCACTGTCACATATATTACTGGGGTCACTGTCACATATATTACTAGGGTCACTGTCACATATATTACTGGGGTCACTGTCACATATATTCTTGGGGTCACTTTCACATATATCACTGGGGTCACTGTCACATATATTACTGGGGTCACTGTCACATATATTCTTGGGGTCACTTTCACATATATTTTTGGGGTCACTGTCACATATATTACTGGGGTCACTGTCACATATATTACTGGGCTCACTTTCACATATATTACTGGGGTCATTGTCACATATATTGCTGGGGTCACTGTCACATATATTTTTGGGGTCACTGTCACCTATATTACTGGGGTCACTGTCACATATATTCTTGGGGTCACTGTCACATATATTCTTGGGGTCACTGTCACATATATTGCTGGGGTCACTGTCACAGATATTACTGGGGTCACTTTCACATATATTACGGGGGTCACTGTCACATATATTACTGGGGTCACTGTCACATATATTACTGGGGTCACTGTCACATATATTACTGGGGTCACTGTCACAGATATTACTGGGGTCACTGTCACATATATTACTGGGGTCACTGTCACAGATATTACTGGGGTCACTGTCACATATATTACTGGAGGTCACTGTCACCTATATTACTGGGGTCACTGTCACATATATTCTTGGAGTCATTGTCACATATATTGCTGGGGTCACTGTCACATATATTTTTGGGGTCACTGTCACCTATATTACTGGGGTCACTGTCACATATATTACTGGGCTCACTTTCACATATATTACTGGGGTCACTGTCACATATATTTTTGGGGTCACTGTCACCTATATTACTGGGGTCACTGTCACATATATTACAGGGCTCACTGTCACATATATTCTTGGGGTCACTGTCACCTATATTACTGGGGTCACTGTCACATATATTCTTGGGGTCACTTTCACATATATCACTGGGGTCACTGTCACATATATTCTTGGGGTCACTGTCACATATATTGCTGGGGTCACTGTCACATATATTACTAGGGTCACTGTCACATATATTACTGGGGTCACTGTCACATATATTCTTGGGGTCACTTTCACATATATCACTGGGGTCACTGTCACATATATTACTGGGGTCACTGTCACATATATTCTTGGGGTCACTTTCACATATATTTTTGGGGTCACTGTCACATATATCACTGGGGTCACTGTCACATATATTACTGGGCTCACTTTCACATATATTACTGGGGTCACTGTCACATATATTTTTGGGGTCACTGTCACCTATATTACTGGGGTCACTGTCACATATATTACTGGGCTCACTTTCACATATATTACTGGGGTCACTGTCACATATATTTTTGGGGTCACTGTCACCTATATTACTGGGGTCACTGTCACAGATATTACTGGGGTCACTTTCACATATATTCTTGGGGTCACTGTCACATATATTCTTTGGGTCACTATCACATATATTACTAGGGTCACTGTCACATATATTCTTGGGGTCACTGTCAAATATATTGCTGGGGTCACTGTCACATATATTGCTGGTGTCACTGTCACATATATTTTTGGGGTCACTGTCACCTATATTACTGGGGTCACTGTCACATATATTCTTGGGGTCACTGTCACATATATTACTGGGGTCACTGTCACATATATTACTGGGGTCACTGTCACATATATTACTGGGGTCACTGTCACAGATATTCTTGGGGTAACTGTCACATATATTACTGGGGTCACTGTCACATATATTCTTGGGGTCACTGTCACATATATTCTTGGGGTCACTGTCACATATTTTGCTGGGGTCACTGTCACATATATTCTTGGGGTCGCTGTCACATATATTACTGGGGTCACTGTCACATATATTCTTGGGGTAACTGTCACATATATTACTGGGCTCACTTTCACATATATTACTGGGGTCATTGTCACATATATTGCTGGGGTCACTGTCACATATATTTTTGGGGTCACTGTCACCTATATTACTGGGGTCACTGTCACATATATTCTTGGGGTCACTGTCACATATATTCTTGGGGTCACTGTCACATATATTGCTGGGGTCACTGTCACAGATATTACTGGGGTCACTTTCACATATATTACGGGGGTCACTGTCACATATATTACTGGGGTCACTGTCACATATATTACTGGGGTCACTGTCACATATATTACTGGGGTCACTGTCACAGATATTACTGGGGTCACTGTCACATATATTACTGGGGTCACTGTCACAGATATTACTGGGGTCACTGTCACATATATTACTGGAGGTCACTGTCACATATATTCTTGGGGTCATTGTCACATATAGTGCTGGGGTCACTGTCACATATATTTTTGGGGTCACTGTCACCTATATTACTGGGGTCACTGTCACATATATTACTGGGGTCACTGTCACATATATTCTTGGGGTCACTGTCACATATATTACTGGGGTCACTGTCACATATATTACTGGGGTCACTGTCACAGATATTACTGGGGTCACTGTCACATATATTCTTGGGGTCACTGTCACATATATTCATGGGGTCATTGTCACATATATTGCTGGGGTCACTGTCACATATATTTTTGGGGTCACTGTCACCTATATTACTGGGGTCACTGTCACATATATTACTGGGCTCACTTTCACATATATTACTGGGGTCACTGTCACATATATTTTTGGGGTCACTGTCACCTATATTACTGGGGTCACTGTCACATATATTACAGGGCTCACTGTCACATATATTCTTGGGGTCACTGTCACCTATATTACTGGGGTCACTGTCACATATATTCTTGGGGTCACTTTCACATATATCACTGGGGTCACTGTCACATATATTCTTGGGGTCACTGTCACATATATTGCTGGGGTCACTGTCACATATATTACTAGGGTCACTGTCACATATATTACTGGGGTCACTGTCACATATATTCTTGGGGTCACTTTCACATATATCACTGGGGTCACTGTCACATATATTACTGGGGTCACTGTCACATATATTCTTGGGGTCACTTTCACATATATTTTTGGGGTCACTGTCACATATATTACTGGGGTCACTGTCACATATATTACTGGGCTCACTTTCACATATATTACTGGGGTCACTGTCACATATATTTTTGGGGTCACTGTCACCTATATTACTGGGGTCACTGTCACATATATTACTGGGCTCACTTTCACATATATTACTGGGGTCACTGTCACATATATTTTTGGGGTCACTGTCACATATATTACTGGGGTCACTGTCACATATATTACTGGGGTCACTGTCACAAATATTCTTGGGGTCACTGTCACCTATATTACTGGGGTCACTGTCACATATATTACTGGGGTCACTGTCACAGATATTCTTGGGGTAACTGTCACATATATTACTGGGGTCACTGTCACATATATTCTTGGGGTCACTGTCACATATATTCTTGGGGTCACTGTCACATATATTGCTGGGGTCACTGTCACATATATTCTTGGGGTCGCTGTCACATATATTACTGGGCTCACTTTCACATATATTACTGGGGTCATTGTCACATATATTGCTGGGGTCACTGTCACATATATTTTTGGGGTCACTGTCCACCTATATTACTGGGGTCACTGTCACATATATTCTTGGGGTCATGTCACATATATTCTTGGGGTCACTGTCACATATATTGCTGGGGTCACTGTCACAGATATTACTGGGGTCACTTTCACAGTATATTACGGGGGTCACTGTCACATATATTACTGGGGTCACTGTCACATATATTACTGGGGTCACTGTCACATATATTACTGGGTCACTGTCACAGATATTACTGGGGTCACTGTCACATATATTTACTGGGGTCACTGTCACAGATATTACTGGGTCACTGTCACATATATTACTGGAGGTCACTGTCACATATATTCTGTGGGGTCATTGTTCACATATAGTGCTGGGTCACTGTCACATATATTTTTGGGTCACTGTCACCTATATTACTGGGGTCACTGTCACATATATTACTGGCGGTCCACTGTCACATATATTCTTGGGGTCACTGTCACATATATTACTGGGTCACTGTCACATATATTACTGGGGTCACTGTCACAGATATTACTGGGGTCACTGTCACATATATTCTTGGGGTCACTGTCACATATATTCATGGGGTCATTGTCACATATATTTCTGGGGTCACTGTCACATATATTTTTGGGGTCACTGTCACCTATATTACTGGGGTCACTGTCACATATATTACTGGGCTCACTTTCACCATATATTACTGGGGTCACTGTCACATATATTTTTGGGGTCACTGTCACCTATATTACTGGGGTCACTGTCAACATATATTACAGGGCTCACTGTCACATATATTCTTGGGGTCACTGTCACCTATATTACTGGGGTCACTGTCAACATATATTTCTTGGGGTCACTTTCACATATATCACTGGGGTCACTGTCACATATATCTTGGGCGGTCACTGTCACATATATTGCTGGGTCACTGTCACATATATTACTAGGGTCACTGTCACATATATTACTGGGGTTCACTGTCACATATATTCTTGGGGGCACTTTCACATATATCACTGGGGTCACTGTCACATATATTACTGGGGTCCACTGTCACATATATTCTTGGGGTCACTTTTCACATATATTTTTTGGGGTCACTGTCACATATATTACTGGGGTCACTGTCACATATATTACTGGGCCTCACTTTCACATATATTACTGGGGTCACTGTCACATATATTTTTGGGGTCACTGTCACCTATATTACTGGGGTTCACTGTCACATATATTACTGGGCTCACTTTCACATATATTACTGGGGTCACTGTCACATATATTTTTGGGGTCACTGTCACATATATTACTGGGGTCACTGTCACATATATTACTGGGTCACTGTCACAAATATTCTTGGGGTCACTGTCACCTATATTACTGGGGGTCACTGTCACATAATATTCTGGGGTCACTGTCACATATATTCTGGGGTCCACTGTCACATATATTACTGGGGTCACTGTCACATATATTCTTGGGGTAACTGTCACATATATTACTGGGGTCACTGTCACATATATTCTGGGGTCACTGTCACATATATTCTTGGGGGTCACTGTCACATATATTGCTGGGGTCACTGTCACATATATTCTTGGGTCGCTGTCACATATATTACTTGGGGTCACTGTCACATATATTCTTGGGGTACTGTCACATATATTACTGGCTGTCACTTGTCACATATATTACTGGGGTCATTGTCACATATATTAGCTGGGGTCACTGTCACATATATTTTGGGGTCACTGTCACTATATTACTGGGGCTCACTGTCACATATATTCTGGGTCACTGTCACATATATTCTTGGGGTCACTGTCACATATATTGCTGGGGTCACTGTCACAGATATTACTGGGGTCACTTTCACATATATTCGGGGGTCACTGTCACATATATTACTGGGGTCACTGTCACATATATTACTGGGTCAACTGTCACATATATTACTGGGGGTCACTGTCACAGATATTACTGGGGTCACTGTCACATATATTACTGGGGTCACTGGTCACAGATATTACTGGGGTCACTGTCACATATATTCTGGGGTTCACTGTCACATATATTCATGGGGTCATTGTCACATATATTGCTGGGGTCACTGTCACATATATTTTTGGGGTCACTGTCACCTATATTACTGGGGTCACTGTCACATATATTACTGGGGTCACTGTCACATATATTCTTGGGGTCACTGTCACATATATTACTGGGGTCACTGTCACATATATTACTGGGGTCACTGTCACAGATATTACTGGGGTCACTGTCACATATATTCTTGGGGTCACTGTCACATATATTCATGGGGTCATTGTCACATATATTGCTGGGGTCACTGTCACATATATTTTTGGGGGTCACTGTCACCTATATTACTGGGGTCACTGTCACATATATTACTGGGCTCACTTTCACATATATTACTGGGGTCACTGTCACATATATTTTTGGGTCACTGTCACCTATATTACTGGGGTCACTGTCACATATATTACAGGGCTCACTGTCACATATATTCTTGGGGTCACTGTCACCTATATTACTGGGGTCACTGTCACATATATTCTTGGGGTCACTTTCACATATATCACTGGGGTCACTGTCACATATATTCTTGGGGTCACTGTCACATATATTGCTGGGGTCACTGTCACATATATTACTAGGGTCACTGTCACATATATTACTGGGGTCACTGTCACATATATTCTTGGGGTCACTTTCACATATATCACTGGGGTCACTGTCACATATATTACTGGGGTCACTGTCACATATATTCTTGGGGTCACTTTCACATATATTTTTGGGGGTCACTGTCACATATATTACTGGGGTCACTGTCACATATATTACTGGGCTCACTTTTCACATATATTACTGGGGTCACTGTCACATATATTTTTGGGGTCACTGTCACCTATATTACTGGGGTCACTGTCACATATATTACTGGGCTCACTTTCACATATATTACTGGGGGTCCACTGCTCACATATATTTTTGGGGTCACTGTCACCTATATTACTGGGGTCACTGTCACATATATTACTGGGGTCACTGTCACAAATATTCTTGGGGTCACTGTCACATATATTACTGGGGTCACTGTCACATATATATTACTGGGGTCACTGTCACATATATTCTTGGGGTCACTGTCACATATATTACTGGGGTCACTGTCACATATATTCTTGGGGTCACTGTCACATATATTACTGGGGTCACTGTCACATATATTACTAGGGTCACTGTCACATATATTACTGGGGTCACTGTCACATATATTCTTGGGGTCACTTCACATATATTACTGGGGTCACTGTCACATATATTCTTGGGGTCACTGTCACATATATTGCTGGGGTCACTGTCACATATATTACTGGGGTCACTGTCACATATATTACTGGGGTCACTGTCACATATATTCTTGGGGTCACTGTCACATATATTCTTGGGGTCACTGTCACATATATTGCTGGGGTCACTGTCACATATATTACTGGGGTCACTGTCACATATATTACTGGGGTCACTGTCACATATATTCTTGGGGTCACTGTCACATATATTACTGGGGTCACTGTCACATATATTCTTGGGGTCACTGTCACATATATTACTGGGGTCACTGTCACATATATTACTGGGGTCACTGTCACATATATTACTGGGTCACTGTCACATATATTTTTGGGGTCACTGTCACATATATTACTGGGGTCACTGTCACATATATTACTGGGTCACTGTCACATATATTCTTGGGGTCACTGTCACATATATTCTGGGGTCACTGTCACATATATTCTTGGGGTCACTGTCACATATATTGCTGGGGTCACTGTCACATATATTACTGGGGTCACTGTCACATATATTACGGGGTCACTGTCACATATATTACTGGGGTCACTGTCACATATATTACTGGGGTCACTGTCACATATATTACTGGGGTCACTGTCACATATATTACTGGGGTCACTGTCACATATATTTTTGGGGTCACTGTCACATATATTCTTGGGGTCATTGTCACATATATTGCTGGGGTCACTGTCACATATATTTTTGGGGTCACTGTCACCTATATTACTGGGGTCACTGTCACATATATTACTGGGGTCACTGTCACATATATTCTTGGGGTCACTGTCACATATATTACTGGGTCACTGTCACATATATTACTGGGGTCACTGTCACATATATTACTGGGTCACTGTCACATATATTCTTGGGGTCACTGTCACATATATTATGGGTCACTGTCACATATATTCTGGGGTCACTGTCACATATATTTTTGGGGTCACTGTCACATATATTACTGGGTCACTGTCACATATATTACTGGGGTCACTTTCACATATATTACTGGGGTCACTGTCACATATATTTTTGGGGTCACTGTCACATATATTACTGGGTCACTGTCACATATATTACTGGGCTCACTGTCACATATATTCTTGGGGTCACTGTCACATATATTACTGGGGTCACTGTCACATATATTACTGGGGTCACTGTCACAGATATTACTGGGGTCACTTTCACATATATTCTTGGGGTCATTGTCATATATATTGCTGGGTCACTGTCACATATATTACTGGGGTCACTTTCACATATATTACGGGAGTCATTGTCACATATATTCTTGGGGTCATTGTCACATATAGTGCTGGGGTCACTGTCACATATATTACTGGGGTCACTGTCACATATATTACTGGAGGTCACTGTCACATATATTCTTGGGGTCACTGTCACATATATTACTGGGGTCACTGTCACATATATTACTGGGGTCACTTTCACATATATTACTGGGGTCACTGTCACATATATTTTTGGGGTCACTGTCACCTATATTACTGGGGTCACTGTCACATATATTACTGGGGTCACTTTCACATATATTACTGGGGGTCACTGTCACATATATTTTTGGGGTCACTGTCACATATATTACTGGGGTCACTGTCACATATATTACTGGGGTCACTGTCACATATATTCTTGGGGTCACTGTCACCTATATTACTGGGTCACTGTCACATATATTACTGGGTCACTGTCACATATATTCTTGGGGTCACTTTCACATATATTACTGGGTCACTGTCACATATATTCTTGGGGTCACTGTCACATATATTGCTGGGGTCACTGTCACATATATTACTGGGGTCACTGTCACATATATTACTGGGGTCACTGTCACATATATTCTTGGGGTCACTGTCACATATATTACTGGGTCACTGTCACATATATTCTGGGGTCACTGTCACATATATTGCTGGGGTCACTGTCACATATATTACTGGGTCACTGTCACATATATTACTGGGGTCACTGTCACATATATTCTGGGGTCACTGTCACATATATTCTTGGGGTCACTGTCACATATATTGCTGGGTCACTGTCACATATATTACTGGGGTCACTGTCACATATATTACTGGGGTCACTGTCACATATATTCTTGGGGTCACTGTCACATATATTACTGGGGTCACTGTCACATATATTCTTGGGGTCACTGTCACATATATTGCTGGGGTCACTGTCACATATATTACTGGGGTCACTGTCACATATATTACTGGGGTCACTGTCACATATATTCTTGGGGTCACTTTCACATATATCACTGGGGTCACTGTCACATATATTCTTGGGGTCATTGTCACATATATTGCTGGGGTCACTGTCACATATATTTTTGGGGTCACTGTCACCTATATTACTGGGGTCACTGACACATATATTACTGGAGGTCACTGTCACATATATTCTTGGGGTCACTGTCACATATATTGCTGGGGTCACTTTCACATATATTCTTGGGGTCACTGTCACATATATTCTTTGGGTCACTATCACATATATTACTAGGGTCACTGTCACATATATTCTTGGGGTCACTGTCAAATATATTGCTGGGGTCACTGTCACATATATTACTAGGGTCACTGTCACATATATTACTGGGGTCACTGTCACATATATTCTTGGGGTCACTGTCACATATATTCTTGGGGTCACTGTCACATATATTACTGGGGTCACTGTCACATATGTTACTGGGGTCACTGTCGCATATATTACTGGGGTCACTGTCACATATATTTTTTGGGTCACTGTCACATATATTCTTGGGGTCATTGTCATATATATTGCTGGGGTCACTGTCACATATATTTTTGGGGTCACTGTCACCTATATTACTGGGTAACTGTCATATATATTACTGGGGTCACTCTCACATATATTCTTGGGGTCACTGTCACATATATTCTTGGGGTCACTTTCACATATATTACTAGGGTCACTGTTCACATTTATTACTGGGGTCACTGTCACATATATTCTTGGGGTCACTGTCACATATATTACTGGGGTCACTGTCACATATATTACTGGGGTCACTTTCACATATATTACAGGGGTCACTGTCACATATATTACTGAGGTCACTGTCACATATATTACTGGGGTCACTGTCACATATATTCTTGGGGTCACTGTCACATATATTGCTGGGGTCACTGTCACATATATTACTGGGGTCACTTTCACATATATTACAGGGGTCACTGTCACATATATTACTGAGGTCACTGTCACATATATTACTGGGGTCACTGTCACATATATTCTTGGGGTCACTGTCACATATATTCTTGGGGTCACTGTCACATATATTACTGGGGTCACTGTCACATATATTACTGGGGTCACTGTCACATATATTACTGGGGTCACTTTCACATATATTACTGGGGTCACTGTCACATATATTACTGGGGTCACTTTCACATATATTACTGGGGTCACTGTCACATATATTACTGGGGTCACTGTCACATATATTACTGGGGTCACTGTCACATATATTCTTGGGGTCACTGTCACATATATTGCTGGGGTCACTGTCACATATATTTTTGGGGTCACTGTCACCTATATTACTGGGGTCACTGTCACATATATTCTTGGGGTCACTGTCACATATATTACTGGGGTCACTGTCACATATATTACTGGGGTCACTGTCACATATATTACTGGGGTCACTGTCACAGATATTCTTGGGGTCACTTTCACATATATTCTTAGGGTCACAGTCATATATATTCTTGGGGTCACTGTCACATAAATTCTTGGGGTCACTGTCACATATATTGCTGGGGTCACTGTCACATATATTCTTGGGGTTGCTGTCACATATATTACTGGGGTCACTGTCACATATATTCTTGGGGTAACTGTCACATATATTACTGGGCTCACTTTCACATATATTACTGGGGTCACTGTCACATATATTCTTGGGGTCATTGTCACATATATTGCTGGGGTTACTGTCACATATATTTTTGGGGTCACTGTCACCTATATTACTGGGGTCACTGTCACATATATTCTTGGGGTCACTGTCACATATATTGCTGGGGTCACTGTCACATATATTACTAGGGTCACTGTCACATATATTACTAGGGTCACTGTCACATATATTACTGGGGTCACTGTCACATATATTCTTGGGGTCACTGTCACATATACTGCTGGGGTCACTGTCACATATATTACTAGGGTCACTGTCACATATATTACTAGGGTCACTGTCACATATATTCTTGGGGTCGCTGTCACATATATTACTGGGGTCACTGTCACATATATTCTTGTGGTCACTGTCACATATATTGCTGGGATCACTGTCACATATATTCTTGGGGTCGCTGTCACATATATTACTGGGGTCACTGTCACATATATTCTTGGGGTAACTGTCACATATATTACTGGGCTCACTTTCACATATATTACTGGGGCCACTGTCACATATATTCTTGGGGTCATTGTCACATATATTGCTGGGGTCACTGTCACATATATTTTTGGGGTCACTGTCACCTATATTACTGGGGTCACTGTCACATATATTCTTGGGGTCACTGTCACATATATTGCTGGGGTCACTGTCACATATATTACTAGGGTCACTGTCACATATATTACTAGGGTCACTGTCACATATATTACTGGGGTCACTGTCACATATATTCTTGGGGTCATTGTCACATATATTGCTGGGGTCACTGTCACATATATTTTTGGGGTCACTGTCACCTATATTACTGGGGTCACTGTCACATATATTACTGGAGGTCACTTTCACATATATTTTTTGGGTCACTATCACATATATTCTTGGGGTCACTGTCACATATATTACTGGGGTCACTGTCACATATTTTACTGGGGTCACTTTCACATATATTCTTTGGGTCACTGTCACATATATTACTAGGGTCACTGTCACATATATTGCTGGGGTCACTGTCACATATATTACTAGGGTCCACTGTCACATATATTACTGGGGTCACTGTCACATATACTCTTGGGGTCACTGTCACATATATTCTTGGGGTCACTGTCACATATATTACTGGGGTCACTGTCACATATATTACTGGGGTCACTGTCACAGATATTACTGGGGTCACTGTCACATATATTACTGGGGTCACTGTCACAGATATTACTGGGGTCACTGTCACATATATTACTGGAGGTCACTGTCACCTATATTACTGGGGTCACTGTCACATATATTCTTGGAGTCATTGTCACATATATTGCTGGGGTCACTGTCACATATATTTTTGGGGTCACTGTCACCTATATTACTGGGGTCACTGTCACATATATTACTGGGCTCACTTTCACATATATTACTGGGGTCACTGTCACATATATTTTTGGGGTCACTGTCACCTATATTACTGGGGTCACTGTCACATATATTACAGGGCTCACTGTCACATATATTCTTGGGGTCACTGTCACCTATATTACTGGGGTCACTGTCACATATATTCTTGGGGTCACTTTCACATATATCACTGGGGTCACTGTCACATATATTCTTGGGGTCACTGTCACATATATTGCTGGGGTCACTGTCACATATATTACTAGGGTCACTGTCACATATATTACTGGGGTCACTGTCACATATATTCTTGGGGTCACTTTCACATATATCACTGGGGTCACTGTCACATATATTACTGGGGTCACTGTCACATATATTCTTGGGGTCACTTTCACATATATTTTTGGGGTCACTGTCACATATATTACTGGGGTCCACTGTCACATATATTACTGGGCTCACTTTCACATATATTACTGGGGTCATTGTCACATATATTGCTGGGGTCACTGTCACACTATATTTTGGGGTCACTGTCACCCTATATTACTGGGGTCACTGTCACATATATTCTTGGGGTCACTGTCACATATATTCTTGGGGTCACTGTCACATATATTGCTGGGGTCACTGTCACAGATATTACTGGGGTCACTTTCACATATATTACGGGGGTCACTGTCACATATATTACTGGGTCACTGTCACATATATTACTGGGGTCACTGTCAACATATATTTACTGGGGGTCACTGTCACAGATATTACTGGGGTCACTGTCACATATATTACTGGGGTCACTGTCACAGATATTACTGGGGTCACTGTCACATATATACTGGAGGTCACTGTCACCTATATTACTGGGGTCACTGTCACATATATTCTTGGAGTCATTGTCACATATATTGCTGGGGTCACTGTCACATATATTTTTGGGGTCACTGTCACCTATATTACTGGGGTCACTGTCACATATATTACTGGGCTCACTTTCACATATATTACTGGGGTCACTGTCACATATATTTTTGGGGTTCACTGTCACCTATATTACTGGGGTCACTGTCACATATATTACAGGGCTCACTGTCACATATATTCTTGGGGTCACTGTCACCTATATTACTGGGGTCACTGTCACATATATTCTTGGGGTCACTTTCACATATATCACTGGGGTCACTGTCACATATATTCTTGGGGTCACTGTCACATATATTGCTGGGAGTCACTGTCACATATATTACTAGGGTCACTGTCACATATATTACTGGGGTCACTGTCACATATATTCTTGGGGTCACTTTCACATATATCACTGGGGTCACTGTCACATATATTACTGGGGTCACTGTCACATATATTCTTGGGGTCACTTTCACATATATTTTTGGGGTCACTGTCACATATATTACTGGGGTCACTGTCACATATATTACTGGGCTCACTTTCACATATATTACTGGGTCACTGTCACATATATTTTTGGGGTCACTGTCACCTATATTACTGGGGTCACTGTCACATATATTACTGGGCTCACTTTCACATATATTACTGGGGTCACTGTCACATATATTTTTGGGGTCACTGTCACCTATATTACTGGGGTCACTGTCACAGATATTACTGGGGTCACTTTCACATATATTCTTGGGGTCACTGTCACATATATTCTTTGGGTCACTATCACATATATTACTAGGGTCACTGTCACATATATTCTTGGGGTCACTGTCAAATATATTGCTGGGGTCACTGTCACATATATTGCTGGTGTCACTGTCACATATATTTTTGGGGTCACTGTCACCTATATTACTGGGGTCACTGTCACATATATTCTTGGGGTCACTGTCACATATATTACTGGGGTCACTGTCACATATATTACTGGGGTCACTGTCACATATATTACTGGGGTCACTGTCACAGATATTCTTGGGGTAACTGTCACATATATTACTGGGGTCACTGTCACATATATTCTTGGGGTCACTGTCACATATATTCTTGGGGTCACTGTCACATATATTGCTGGGGTCACTGTCACATATATTCTTGGGGTCGCTGTCACATATATTACTGGGTCACTGTCACATATATTCTTGGGGTAACTGTCACATATATTACTGGGCTCACTTTCACATATATTACTGGGGTCATTGTCACATATATTGCTGGGGTCACTGTCACATATATTTTTGGGGTCACTGTCACCTATATTACTTGGGTCACTGTCACATATATTCTTGGGGTCACTGTCACATATATTCTTGGGGTCACTGTCACATATATTGCTGGGGTCACTGTCACAGATATTACTGGGGTCACTTTCACATATATTACGGGGGTCACTGTCACATATATTACTGGGGTCACTGTCACATATATTACTGGGGTCACTGTCACATATATTACTGGGGTCACTGTCACAGATATTACTGGGGTCACTGTCACATATATTCTTGGGGTCACTGTCACATATATTCATGGGGTCATTGTCACATATATTGCTGGGGTCACTGTCACATATATTTTTGGGGTCACTGTCACCTATATTACTGGGGTCACTGTCACATATATTACTGGGGTCACTGTCACATATATTCTTGGGGTCACTGTCACATATATTACTGGGGTCACTGTCACAGATATTACTGGGGTCACTGTCACATATATTCTTGGGGTCACTGTCACATATATTCATGGGGTCATTGTCACATATATTGCTGGGGTCACTGTCACATATATTTTTGGGGTCACTGTCACCTATATTACTGGGGTCACTGTCACATATATTACTGGGCTCACTTTCACATATATTACTGGGGTCACTGTCACATATATTTTTGGCGTCACTGTCACCTATATTACTGGGGTCACTGTCACATATATTACAGGGCTCACTGTCACATATATTCTTGGGGTCACTGTCACCTATATTACTGGGGTCACTGTCACATATATTCTTGGGGTCACTTTCACATATATCACTGGGGTCACTGTCACATATATTCTTGGGGTCACTGTCACATATATTGCTGGGGTCACTGTCACATATATTACTAGGGTCACTGTCACATATATTACTGGGGTCACTGTCACATATATTCTTGGGGTCACTTTCACATATATCACTGGGGTCACTGTCACATATATTACTGGGGTCACTGTCACAATATATTCTTGGGGTCACTTTCACATATATTTTTGGGGTCACTGTCACATATATTACTGGGGTCACTGTCACATATATTACTGGGCTCACTTTCACATATATTACTGGGGTCACTGTCACATATATTTTTGGGGTCACTGTCACCTATATTACTGGGGTCACTGTCACATATATTACTGGGCTCACTTTCACATATATTACTGGGGTCACTGTCACATATATTTTTGGGGTCACTGTCACCTATATTACTGGGGTCACTGTCACATATATTACTGGGGTCACTGTCACAAATATTCTTGGGTCACTGTCACCTATATTACTGGGGTCACTGTCACCTATATTACTGGGGTCACTGTCACATATATTCTTGGGGTCACTTTCACATATATCACTGGGGTCACTGTCACATATATTCTTGGGGTCACTGTCACATATATTGCTGGTGTCACTGTCACATATATTACTAGGGTCACTGTCACATATATTACTGGGGTCACTGTCACATATATTCTTGGGGTCACTTTCACATATATTACTGGGGTCACTGTCACATATATTCTTGGGGTCACTGTCACATATATTGCTGGGGTCACTGTCACATATATTACTGGGGTCACTGTCACATATATTACTGGGGTCACTGTCACATATATTCTTGGGGTCACTGTCACATATATTCTTGGGGTCACTGTCACATATATTGCTGGGGTCACTGTCACATATATTACTGGGGTCACTGTCACATATATTACTGGGGTCACTGTCACATATATTCTGGGGTCACTGTCACATATATTACTGGGGTCACTGTCACATATATTCTGGGGTCACTGTCACATATATTGCTGGGGTCACTGTCACATATATTACTGGGGTCACTGTCACATATATTACTGGGGTCACTGTCACATATATTCTTGGGGTCACTGTCACATATATTACTGGGGTCACTGTCACATATATTCTTGGGTCACTGTCACATATATTGCTGGGGTCACTGTCACATATATTTTTGGGGTCACTGTCACATATATTACTGGGGTCACTGTCACATATATTACTGGGGTCACTGTCACATATATTCTTGGGGTCACTGTCACATATATTGCTGGGGTCACTGTCACATATATTCTTGGGGTCACTGTCACATATATTCTTTGGGTCACTGTCACATATATTACTGGGGTCACTGTCACATATATTCTTGGGGTCACTGTCACATATATTACTGGGGTCACTGTCACATATATTACTGGGGTCACTGTCACATATATTACTGGGGTCACTGTCACATATATTCTTGGGGTCACTGTCACATATATTCTTGGGGTCACTGTCACATATATTACTGGGGTCACTGTCACATATATTACTGGGGTCACTGTCACATATATTACTGGGGTCACTGTCACATATATTTTTTGGGTCACTGTCACATATATTCTTGGGGTCACTGTCACATATATTGCTGGGGTCACTGTCACATATATTTTTGGGGTCACTGTCACATATATTACTGGGGTCACTGTCACATATATTACTGGGGTCACTGTCACATATATTCTTGGGGTCACTGTCACATATATTCTTGGGGTCACTGTCACATATATTACTAGGGTCACTGTCACATATATTACTGGGGTCACTGTCACATATATTCTTGGGGTCACTGTCACATATATTACTGGGGTCACTGTCACATATATTACTGGGGTCACTTTCACATATATTACTGGGGTCACTGTCACATATATTACTGGGGTCACTGTCACATATATTACTGGGGTCACTGTCACATATATTCTTGGGTCACTGTCACATATATTACTGGGGTCACTGTCACATATATTACTGGGGTCACTTTCACATATATTACTGGGGTCACTGTCACATATATTACTGGGTCACTGTCACATATATTACTGGGGTCACTGTCACATATATTCTTGGGGTCACTGTCACATATATTCTTGGGTCACTGTCACATATATTACTGGGGTCACTGTCACATATATTACTGGGGTCACTGTCACATATATTACTGGGGTCACTGTCACATATATTACTGGGGTCACTGTCACATATATTACTGGGGTCACTGTCACATATATTACTGGGGTCACTGTCACATATATTACTGGGGTCACTGTCACATATATTACTGGGGTCACTGTCACATATATTCTTGGGGTCACTGTCACATATATTGCTGGGGTCACTGTCACATATATTTTTGGGGTCACTGTCACATATATTACTGGGGTCACTGTCACATATATTCTTGGGGTCACTGTCACATATATTACTGGGGTCACTGTCACATATATTACTGGGGTCACTGTCACATATATTACTGGGGTCACTGTCACATATATTCTTGGGGTCACTGTCACATATATTCTTGGGGTCACTGTCACATATATTCTTGGGGTCACTGTCACATATATTCTTGGGGTCACTGTCACATATATTGCTGGGGTCACTGTCACATATATTCTTGGGGTCACTGTCACATATATTACTGGGGTCACTGTCACATATATTCTTGGGGTCACTGTCACATATATTACTGGGGTCACTGTCACATATATTACTGGGGTCACTGTCACATATATTCTTGGGGTCACTGTCACATATATTGCTGGGGTCACTGTCACATATATTTTTGGGGTCACTGTCACATATATTACTGGGGTCACTGTCACATATATTCTTGGGGTCACTGTCACATATATTGCTGGGGTCACTGTCACATATATTACTGGGGTCACTGTCACATATATTACTGGGGTCACTGTCACATATATTACTGGGGTCACTGTCACATATATTGCTGGGGTCACTGTCACATATATTACTGGGGTCACTGTCACATATATTACTGGGTCACTGTCACATATATTCTTGGGGTCACTGTCACATATATTACTGGGGTCACTGTCACATATATTCTTGGGTCACTGTCACATATATTGCTGGGGTCACTGTCACATATATTCTTGGGTCACTGTCACATATATTACTGGGGTCACTGTCACATATATTCTTGGGGTCACTGTCACATATATTACTGGGGTCACTGTCACATATATTACTGGGGTCACTGTCACATATATTCTTGGGGTCACTGTCACATATATTGCTGGGGTCACTGTCACATATATTTTTGGGGTCACTGTCACATATATTACTGGGGTCACTGTCACATATATTCTTGGGGTCACTGTCACATATATTGCTGGGGTCACTGTCACATATATTACTGGGGTCACTGTCACATATATTACTGGGGTCACTGTCACATATATTACTGGGGTCACTGTCACATATATTCTTGGGGTCATTGTCACATATATTGCTGGGGTCACTGTCACATATATTTTTGGGGTCACTGTCACATATATTACTGGGGTCACTGTCACATATATTACTGGGGTCACTGTCACATATATTTTTGGGTCACTGTCACATATATTCTTGGGTCACTGTCACATATATTACTGGGGTCACTGTCACATATATTACTGGGGTCACTTTCACATATATTCTTTGGGTCACTGTCACATATATTACTGGGGTCACTGTCACATATATTGCTGGGGTCACTGTCACATATATTACTGGGGTCACTGTCACATATATTACTGGGGTCACTGTCACATATATTCTTGGGGTCACTGTCACATATATTCTGGGGTCACTGTCACATATATTACTGGGGTCACTGTCACATATATTACTGGGGTCACTGTCACATATATTACTGGGGTCACTGTCACATATATTCTGGGGTCACTGTCACATATATTCTGGGGTCACTGTCACATATATTACTGGGGTCACTGTCACATATATTTTTGGGGTCACTGTCACATATATTACTGGGGTCACTGTCACATATATTACTGGGGTCACTTTCACATATATTACTGGGGTCACTGTCACATATATTTTTGGGGTCACTGTCACATATATTACTGGGGTCACTGTCACATATATTACTGGGGTCACTGTCACATATATTCTTGGGGTCACTGTCACATATATTACTGGGGTCACTGTCACATATATTCTTGGGGTCACTGTCACATATATTGCTGGGGTCACTGTCACATATATTACTGGGTCACTGTCACATATATTACTGGGGTCACTGTCACATATATTCTTGGGGTCACTTTCACATATATTACTGGGGTCACTGTCACATATATTACTGGGTCACTGTCACATATATTCTGGGGTCACTGTCACATATATTTTTGGGGTCACTGTCACATATATTACTGGGGTCACTGTCACATATATTACTGGGGTCACTTTCACATATATTACTGGGGTCACTGTCACATATATTTTTGGGGTCACTGTCACTATATTACTGGGGTCACTGTCACATATATTACTGGGCTCACTTTCACATATATTACTGGGGTCACTGTCACATATATTTTTGGGGTCACTGTCACATATATTACTGGGGTCACTGTCACATATATTACTGGGGTCACTGTCACATATATTCTTGGGGTCACTGTCACATATATTCTTTGGGTCACTGTCACATATATTACTGGGGTCACTGTCACATATATTCTTGGGGTCACTGTCACATATATTCTGGGGTCACTGTCACATATATTACTGGGTCACTGTCACATATATTTTGGGGTCACTGTCACATATATTACTGGGGTCACTGTCACATATATTCTTGGGGTCACTGTCACATATATTACTGGGGTCACTGTCACATATATTACTGGGGTCACTGTCACATATATTACTGGGTCACTGTCACATATATTCTTGGGGTCACTGTCACATATATTACTGGGGTCACTGTCACATATATTCTTGGGGTCACTGTCACATATATTCTGGGGTCACTGTCACATATATTCTTGGGGTCACTGTCACATATATTACTGGGGTCACTGTCACATATATTCTTGGGGTCACTGTCACATATATTACTGGGGTCACTGTCACATATATTCTTGGGGTCACTGTCACATATATTACTGGGGTCACTGTCACATATATTACTGGGGTCACTGTCACATATATTGCTGGGGTCACTGTCACATATATTTTTGGGGTCACTGTCACATATATTACTGGGGTCACTGTCACATATATTCTTGGGTCACTGTCACATATATTCTTGGGGTCACTGTCACATATATTGCTGGGTCACTGTCACATATATTACTGGGTCACTGTCACATATATTACTGGGGTCACTGTCACATATATTACTGGGGTCACTGTCACATATATTACTGGGGTCACTGTCACATATATTACTGGGGTCACTGTCACATATATTACTGGGGTCACTGTCACATATATTACTGGGGTCACTGTCACATATATTACTGGGGTCACTGTCACATATATTACTGGGTCACTGTCACATATATTACTGGGGTCACTGTCACATATATTTTTGGGGTCACTGTCACATATATTACTGGGGTCACTGTCACATATATTACTGGGGTCACTGTCACATATATTTTTGGGGTCACTGTCACATATATTACTGGGGTCACTGTCACATATATTACTGGGGTCACTGTCACATATATTTTGGGTCACTGTCACATATATTACTGGGGTCACTGTCACATATATTACAGGGTCACTGTCACATATATTCTTGGGGTCACTGTCACATATATTACTGGGGTCACTGTCACATATATTCTTGGGGTCACTTCACATATATTACTGGGGTCACTGTCACATATATTCTTGGGGTCACTGTCACATATATTGCTGGGGTCACTGTCACATATATTACTAGGGTCACTGTCACATATATTACTGGGGTCACTGTCACATATATTCTTGGGGTCACTTTCACATATATCACTGGGGTCACTGTCACATATATTACTGGGGTCACTGTCACATATATTCTTGGGGTCACTGTCACATATATTTTTGGGGTCACTGTCACATATATTACTGGGGTCACTGTCACATATATTACTGGGTCACTTCACATATATTACTGGGGTCACTGTCACATATATTTTTGGGGTCACTGTCACATATATTACTGGGGTCACTGTCACATATATTACTGGGCTCACTTTCACATATATTACTGGGGTCACTGTCACATATATTTTTGGGGTCACTGTCACATATATTACTGGGGTCACTGTCACATATATTACTGGGGTCACTGTCACATATATTCTTGGGTCACTGTCACATATATTACTGGGGTCACTGTCACATATATTACTGGGGTCACTGTCACATATATTCTTGGGGTCACTGTCACATATATTACTGGGGTCACTGTCACATATATTCTTGGGGTCACTGTCACATATATTACTGGGGTCACTGTCACATATATTACTGGGGTCACTGTCACATATATTACTGGGGTCACTGTCACATATATTCTTGGGGTCACTGTCACATATATTACTGGGGTCACTGTCACATATATTCTTGGGGTCACTGTCACATATATTACTGGGTCACTGTCACATATATTACTGGGGTCACTGTCACATATATTACTGGGGTCACTGTCACATATATTCTTGGGGTCACTGTCACATATATTACTGGGGTCACTGTCACATATATTCTTGGGGTCACTGTCACATATATTACTGGGGTCACTGTCACATATATTTTTGGGGTCACTGTCACATATATTACTGGGGTCACTGTCACATATATTACTGGGGTCACTGTCACATATATTACTGGGGTCACTGTCACATATATTACTGGGGTCACTGTCACATATATATTCTTGGGGTCACTGTCACATATATTCTTGGGTCACTGTCACATATATTACTGGGGTCACTGTCACATATATTCTTGGGTCACTGTCACATATATTGCTGGGGTCACTGTCACATATATTACTGGGTCACTGTCACATATATTACTGGGGTCACTGTCACATATATTCTTGGGGTCACTGTCACATATATTTCTTGGGGTCACTGTCACATATATTAGGGTCACTGTCACATATATTACGGGGTCACTGTCACATATATTACTGGGGTCACTGTCACATATATTCTTGGGGTCACTGTCACATATATTGCTGGGGTCACTGTCACATATATTTTTGGGGTCACTGTCACCTATATACTGGGGTCACTGTCACATATATTACTGGGGTCACTGTCACTATATTTCTTGGGGTCACTGTCACATATATTCTTGGGTCACTGTCACATATATTACTAGGGTCACTGTCACATATATTACTGGGGTCACTGTCACATATATTCTGGGTCACTGTCACATATATTACTGGGGTCACTGTCACATATATTACTGGGGTCACTGTCACATATATTACTGGGGTCACTGTCACATATATTACTGGGGTCACTGTCACATATATTACTGGGGTCACTGTCACATATATTCTGGGGTCACTGTCACATATATTGCTGGGGTCACTGTCACATATATTACTGGGTCACTGTCACATATATACGGGTCACTGTCACATATATACTGGGTCACTGTCACATATATTACTGGGGTCACTGTCACATATATTCTTGGGGTCACTGTCACATATATTGCTGGGGTCACTGTCACATATATTACTGGGGTCACTGTCACATATATTACTGGGGTCACTGTCACATATATTCTTGGGTCACTGTCACATATATTCTTGGGTCACTGTCACATATATTACTGGGGTCACTGTCACATATATTACTGGGGTCACTGTCACATATATTACTGGGTCACTGTCACATATATTACTGGGGTCACTGTCACATATATTACTGGGGTCACTGTCACATATATTCTTGGGTCACTGTCACATATATTGCTGGGGTCACTGTCACATATATTTTGGGTCACTGTCACATATATTACTGGGGTCACTGTCACATATATTCTTGGGGTCACTGTCACATATATTACTGGGGTCACTGTCACATATATTACTGGGGTCACTGTCACATATATTACTGGGGTCACTGTCACATATATTTTGGGGTCACTGTCACATATACTGCTGGGGTCACTGTCACATATATTCTTGGGGTCACTGTCACATATATTCTTGGGGTCACTGTCACATATATTTCTTGGGGTCACTGTCACATATATTACTGGGGTCACTGTCACATATATTCTTGGGTCACTGTCACATATATTACTGGGTCACTGTCACATATATTACTGGGGTCACTGTCACATATATTTTTGGGGTCACTGTCACATATATTACTGGGGTCACTGTCACATATATTCTTGGGGTCACTGTCACATATATTCTGGGGTCACTGTCACATATATTACTAGGGGTCACTGTCACATATATTACTAGGGTCACTGTCACATATATTACTGGGGTCACTGTCACATATATTACTGGGGTCACTGTCACATATTTCTTGGGGTCACTGTCACATATATTACTTGGGGTCACTGTCACATATATTACTGGGGTCACTGTCACATATATTACTGGGGTCACTGTCACATATATTCTTGGGGTCACTGTCACATATATTGCTGGGGTCACTGTCACATATATTCTTGGGGTCGCTGTCACATATATTACTGGGGTCACTGTCACATATATTCTTGGGGTCACTGTCACATATATTTTTGGGGTCACTGTCACCTATATTACTGGGGTCACTGTCACATATATTCTTGGGGTCACTGTCACATATATTGCTGGGTCACTGTCACATATATTACTTGGGGTCACTGTCACATATATTACTGGGGTCACTGTCACATATATTACTGGGGGTCACTGTCACATATATTCTTGGGTCACTGTCACATATATTGCTGGGGTCACTGTCACATATATTTTTGGGGTCACTGTCACATATATTACTGGGGTCACTGTCACATATATTACTGGGGTCACTTGTCACATATATTTTTTGGGTCACTGTCACATATATTCTTGGGGTCACTGTCACATATATTACTGGGGTCACTGTCACATATTTTACTGGGGTCACTGTCACATATATTCTTGGGTCACTGTCACATATATTACTGGGTCACTGTCACATATATTGCTGGGGTCACTGTCACATATATTACTGGGGTCACTGTCACATATATTACTGGGGTCACTGTCACATATATTCTTGGGGTCACTGTCACATATATTCTTGGGTCACTGTCACATATATTACTGGGGTCACTGTCACATATATTACTGGGGTCACTGTCACATATATTACTGGGGTCACTTTCACATATATTCTTGGGTCACTGTCACATATATTGCTGGGGTCACTGTCACATATATTACTGGGGTCACTTCACATATATTACGGGGTCACTGTCACATATATTCTTGGGGTCACTGTCACATATATTGCTGGGGTCACTGTCACATATATTACTGGGTCACTGTCACATATATTACTGGGGTCACTGTCACATATATTCTGGGGTCACTGTCACATATATTGCTGGGGTCACTGTCACATATATTTTTGGGGTCACTGTCACATATATTACTGGGGTCACTGTCACATATATTACTGGGGTCACTGTCACATATATTCTTGGGGTCACTGTCACATATATTCTTGGGGTCACTGTCACATATATTACTGGGGTCACTGTCACATATATTACTGGGGTCACTTTCACATATATTACTGGGGTCACTGTCACATATATTACTGAGGTCACTGTCACATATATTACTGGGGTCACTGTCACATATATTCTTGGGGTCACTGTCACATATATTACTGGGGTCACTGTCACATATATTACTGGGGTCACTTTCACATATATTACTGGGGTCACTGTCACATATATTACTGGGGTCACTGTCACATATATTACTGGGGTCACTGTCACATATATTCTTGGGGTCACTGTCACATATATTGTTACTGGGGTCACTGTCACATATATTTTGGGGTCACTGTCACATATATTACTGGGGTCACTGTCACATATATTACTGGGGTCACTGTCACATATATTCTTGGGTCACTGTCACATATATTCTGGGGTCACTGTCACATATATTACTGGGGTCACTGTCACATATATTACTGGGGTCACTGTCACATATATTCTTGGGGTCACTGTCACATATATTACTGGGGTCACTGTCACATATATTACTGGGGTCACTTTCACATATATTACTGGGGTCACTGTCACATATATTACTGGGGTCACTGTCACATATATTACTGGGGTCACTGTCACATATATTACTTGGGTCACTGTCACATATATTCTTGGGGTCACTGTCACATATATTACTGGGGTCACTGTCACATATATTACTGGGGTCACTGTCACATATATTCTTGGGGTCACTGTCACATATATTCTTGGGGTCACTGTCACATATATTACTAGGGTCACTGTCACATATATTACTGGGGTCACTGTCACATATATTACTTGGGGTCACTGTCACATATATTACTGGGGTCACTGTCACATATATTACTGGGGTCACTGTCACATATATTCTTGGGGTCACTGTCACATATATTGCTGGGGTCACTGTCACATATATTTTTGGGTCACTGTCACATATATTACTGGGGTCACTGTCACATATATTCTGGGGTCACTGTCACATATATTACTGGGGGTCACTGTCACATATATTACTGGGGTCACTGTCACATATATTACTGGGGTCACTGTCACATATATTCTTGGGGTCACTGTCACATATATTGCTGGGGTCACTGTCACATATATTCTGGGGTCACATCACATATATTCTTGGGTCACTGTCACATATATTCTTGGGGTCACTGTCACATATATTGCTGGGGTCACTGTCACATATATTCTTGGGGTCACTGTCACATATATTACTGGGGTCACTGTCACATATATTCTTGGGGTCACTGTCACATATATTACTGGGGTCACTTTCACATATATTACTGGGGTCACTGTCACATATATCGTTGGGGCATTGTCACATTATTGCTGGGGTCCACTGTCAACATATATTTTGGGGTCACTGTCACCTTATATTTACTGGGTCACTGTCACATATATTCTTGGGGTCACTGGTCAACATAATTGCTGGCGGTCACTGCACATATATTACTAGGCGTCACGTCACATATATTACTAGGGTCACTGTCACATATAAGTTACTGGGGTCACTTGTCACATTATATTCTTGCGGGTCATTTTCACATATATTTGTGGGTCACTGTCACATATCATTTTGGGGTCACTGTCACCTATATTACTGGGTCACTGTTCACATATATTACTGGATGTCACTTTCACATATAGTTTTGGGATCACTATCACATATATTCTTGGGCGTCACTGTCACATATATTACTGGGTCACTGCTCACATATTTTTACTGGAGGTCACTTTCACATATATTCTTTTGGGTCACTGTCATATTTATTACTAGGGTCACTGTACATATATTTTGCTGGGGGTCACTGTCACATTATATTACTAGGGTCACTGTCACATGATTTACTGGGGTCCTGTCACATATACTCTTGGGAGTCACGGTCACAGATTTCTGGGGTTCACTGTCACATATTATTACTGGGCAACTGGTCACATATATTACTGGGTCACTGTGCACAGATATTTACTGGGTCACTTTCAAGATATTCTTTGGGTCATTGTCATATATATTGCTGGGTCACGTCACATATATTACTGGGGTACTTTCAATATATTACGGAGTCATTGTTTCACATATATTCTTGGAGTGGATTCATCTGTACACCACTCCTATAGTTGCTCGGAGGTCCTGTCACACTATTCTAATTATCTGGGTGCGTGTCACAATAGTTATTACTGGGAGGTCACTGTTCACATATTATTCATGGGTCATTTGTCACATATGGTTTGCTGGGTCACTGTCACATATATTTTTGTCCACTGTCACCTATTATTACTAGGGTCACTGTCAGCATATATTACTGGAGGTCACTGTCACATATATTCTTGGGACACCCCGTCACATATTATTTACTGGGGTCACTGTCACAGTATATTTACTGCGGGTCACTGTCACACCTATTATACTGGTGGTCACTTGTCACATATATACTGGCGTCACTGTCACATATATTACTGGGGGTCACTGTCACATATTACTACGGGTCACTCACATATATTACTGGGGTCCACTGTCACATATATTACGCGAGTCATGGTCACATATTATTCTTGGGTCAGTTGTCACAATATGCTGGGCGTTCACTGTCACATTTATTGACTGGGATCACTAGTCACATATATTAGGGGGGTCACTGTCACATATATACTGGGGGTCAACTGGTCAGCATTATACTGACTGGGTCACTGTCACATATATACTGGGGTCACTGTCACATATATTACTGGGTCACTGTCACATATACTACTTGGGGTCCTTCACATATATTACTGGGGGCACTGTCAACATATATTACTGGGCATCCGGTCCACTGTCACATATACTACTGGGGTCACTGTCACATATTATTATGGGGGTCACTCGTCACATATATTACGGGAGTCATTGTCATCATATGAGATTGTCTGCGAAACTGTTCGCCGGCGAACTTGTTCGCGCGAACATCGGAGTGTTCGCGCTAGCCGAAGTTCTTGTCGATGTGGGGATGCTGTTCGCGCAACGTCGCCATTTTGGTTCGCCATTGTTGGCGCTTTTTTTTGCCCTCTCACCCCAGAACCAGCAGGTACATTGGCAGCCATCAGGAAGCTTCTCCCCTGGGACCACTTCCCCCTTCCCTATTAAAACCGAAAGCCCTGCAGCGTTTTTTCACTCTGCCTGTGTGGGCGGGTATAGTGATAGGGAGAGGCTGCTGCCTGTTAGTGATTCAGGCGACAGTTGAAAGTTTTGCTGGCTAGTAATCGTTTTGATACTGCTCTGTTATTAGGAGGACAGAGAGTCTGCAGGGGTTTTTGAGGACATTTAAGCTTAGGGTAGCTTTGCTGCGCTAGTAATCTACCTTCTACTGCAGTGCGTCTGTTATGTAGCTGCAGTGGGCAGGCTGTCCTGCTTTCTGATCTCATCTGCTGACTGCTGCCAATAACAAGTAGTCCTTTAAGGACTGCTTTTTTTATTTTTGTGTTGTTTTACTACTACTACTACTACTACTTATAAGAGCCCAGTGCTATAGTCTAGCAGTGTTGGAGTGGGATGGTGTGCTAATTCTTGCTGCTCCTAGTAGTTCAGCAGCACCACTTTATTTTTTTTTTTAATATTCATTTTTTTTTTATTTTTACTTTTTTTTTATTTTACTACCGCTGTGAGTAGTGTATAGTGGACCTTTTAGGCATTATTTGCCCTGTAGCATTATTTGCATCAGTGTTTTCTTCAACACAATACTAGACCTGTGTGACCATTGTTTCACATTCAGGTCTAAATATACCATATAATATTACCAGTCTCCAAAAAAACCCGAGAGAATAGAACTAATTTTCAGCAGCCATTCAATATATTTTACTAATCCGTAATCCAACCGCTTACAATTTAGTATGATATACAAGATGACCAACTTGATAAAGGCATATATTTGCACAGTGTTTTCTTCACCCGCATCTAGCTGTGTGGACCTTGTTTCACTGTCTGTCTAAATATCCATAATCTATTACGTCTCCAGAAAAAACACCGGAGTTGACTTTTTTCAAGCAGCCATAATAATATTTACGTAATCCGTATCCACCGCTGTAGGAGTGTATTACGTTGG
Organism: Xenopus laevis; assembly: GCF_017654675.1. NCBI lineage: Eukaryota > Metazoa > Chordata > Amphibia > Anura > Pipidae > Xenopus > Xenopus laevis. The sequence continues at coordinate 142,546,656 of NC_054380.1, read as the reverse complement.
ACCTTGATAGCATTATTTGCACAGTGTTTTCTTCAACCCCCATCTAGCTGTGTGACTTGTTCACATTCTGTCTAAATATCAAGTAATAATTACCGTCTCCAGAAAAAACACTCGGAGTGGATTTTCTTCAAAGCACCATAATATATTTTACCGTAATCCGTATCCACCGCTGTAGTAGTGTATACGTTGACCTTGTAGGATATGTTGCACAGTGTTTTCTTCAACCCGCATTCTAGCTGTGTGACCTTGTTCACATTCTGATCTAAATATCCATAATATTACCGTCTCCAGAAAAAACACCGGTAGTGACTTTTTCAAAGCAGCCATTAATATATTTTACGTAATCCGTATTCCACCGCGTAGTAGTGTATACGTTGACCTTGTAGCATTGTTTTGCCCAGTTTTTTTGGCGCACCACTGAAAGCACAGAGGCCAGAAAAAAATGCCATATAAATGCTGAAAATAGTCATTTTTTGCCATACGTTGACTCAACGTGATATGGCAAAAAATGACTATTTTAGATTTATATGCATATTTTTTCTGGCAAATGTGCTTCAGTGGCTGCAACCAAAAAAAACTGGGCCAAACAATGTCTTTACAAGGTCAACGTTATGGCGAAAAAATGACATATTTTCAGCATTTATTATGGCATATTTTTTTTCTGGCACTGTTAGCTTCAGTGGCCTGCAACCAAAAAAAAACTGGGCAAACAAGTCTACAAGGTCAACTAGGGCGAAAAAATGATATTTTCAAGCATTTATATGGCCATATTTTTTCGGCAAACTGCTGTGCTTCAGTGGCTGGTCCAAAAAAACTGGGCCAAACAATGCCTACAAGGTCAACGATGAGAGTTGTTTAAAGAGAACGTAGATTACTAGCCAGCAAAGTACCTAAGCTAAAATGTTCCCTTCAAATCCCTGCAGACTCTGTCCCTCAATACCAGAGCAGTTCAAGCAGAATTACATAGCCAGCCAAACTTACTATCATCTGTCCCTGAAACTCACTAAACAGCTCTCCCCCTACACTATCTCTTCCAAGCACACAAGGCAGATTTTTCAGATTACATTTTTGCCCTTGATCCACCCTCGGCATGCACGTACCAGGTCGTTGCACCCTTTAAACAACTCTAAAAATTTTTCTGGCCAAAATTTTTTTTTAGATTGTTAAAGTTCGCCTTTCCCATTTGAAGTCTATGCGGTGTTCGCGAACCGTTTCGCGAACCGCTCGCGTTTTTGCGCAAGTTCTCGCGAATATGTTCGCGAACTTTTTTTTTCCGACGTTCGCTACATCCTAAGTCACATATTATTCTTGGGGTCATTGTCACATATAGTGCTAGGCGTCACTGTCACATTATATTACATGGGGTTCACTGTCAACAGATATTACTGGAGGTCACTGTCACATTATATCCTTAGGGTCACTGTCAATATATTTACTGGGTTCACTTGTCACATATATTTTTTGGGGTCACTGGCTCCTATATTACTGGGGTCACTGTCACAATATATTACTGGAGGTCCACTGTCACATATATTCTTGGGGTCACCGTCACATATATTACTGGGGTTCACTGTCACAATATTAACTGGAGGTCATGTCAATATACTAACTGGGGGCACTGTCACATATATTACTGGGGGTCACTGTCACATTATATTACTGGAGGGTCACTGTCACATATATTCTTGGGCGTCACTGTCACCATATATTTGGGTGCATTGTCTCATATATTCTTAGGGTTCCACAGTCATATATGATCTTGGGTCACTGTCACATATTATTCTTGGGTCACTGTCACATATATTGCTGGGGTCACTGTCACATATATTCTTGTGGGTCCTGTCACATATATTTACTGGGGTCACTGTCACAATATATTTACTGGGCGTCACTGTCACATATATTCTTGGGGTCATTGTCACATATTATTTGCTGGGGTCACTGTCCAATATATTTTTGGGGTCACTGCCACTATATTACTGGGTCACTGTCACTAGATTACTGGGTCACTTCACATATGATTATTGGGTTCATATGTCTCATATATTCTTAGGGTCACCAGTCAATATATTCTTTGGGTCACTGTCAATATATTCTTGGGTCACTGCACATATATTCTTGGGGTCACTGTCACACTATATTGCTGGGTCACTGTCACATATATTCTTGGGGTCCACTGTCAACATATATTACTGGGTCACTGTCACATATATTACTTGGTCACTGTCACCATAATTCTTGGGGTCATTGTCCACTAATTGCTGGGGTCCTTCACATATATTTTTGGGCAGTCCACTGCCACCTATAACTGGGGTCACTGTCACATATATTACTGGAGGCACTTCACATTTATTCTTGGGGTCACTATCACATATATGCTGGGTCACGGTCACTATATACGTCACATATATTTACTGAGGTCCCTATCACATATTATTCTTGGGGTCACTGTCACATAATGTGGGGTCACTGTCACACTATATCTTGGGCTCACTGTCCACATATAGTACTGGGTCCCCTGTCACATTATATTACGGGTCACTGTCACATATATTGCTATGGTCACGCTCACATATATTTTTGGGGTCACACTCACATATATTCTTGGGTCACTGTTCACATATATTACTAGGGTCACTGTCACTATATTATTGGGGTCACGTCACATATATTTACTGGGGTCACTGTCACATATATTCTTGGGTCAACATATATTACTGGGTCACTGTCCTTATATTCTTGGGGTCACTGTCACATATATTACTTTGGTCATAGTACCCCAATAATATATGTGACCAATGACCCCAGTTAATAAATGTGACAGTGACCCCAAGAATTATAATGACAGTGACCCCAGTAATATATGGACCCTGTGACACGTGAAACCCAGTAATTATGTGGACAGTGACCCCATATATGTGACAGTGACCCTAGTAATATATGTGACAAGTGACCCCAAGAATATATGTGAGTGTGACCCCAAAAATATGTGAGAGTGACCATAGCAATATATGTGACAGTGACCCCAGTAATAATGTGACAGGGACCCCAGTAATATATGTGACAGTGACCCCATAGTATATTATGTGACAGTGACCCCAGCAATATATGTGACAGTGACCCAGTAATATATGTGACAGTGACCCCAAGAATATGTGTGACAGTGTCCCCAGCAATATATGTGACAGGGACCTCAGTAATAAATGTGACAGGGACCCCAGTAATATATGTGACAGTGACCCCAATAATATATGTGACAGTGACCCTAGCAATATATGTGACAGTGACCCCAGTAATATATGTGACAGTGACCCCAATAATATATGCGACAGTGACCCTAGCAATATATGTGACAGTGACCCCAGTAATATATGTGACAGTGACCCCAATAATATATGTGACAGTCACATATATTACTGGGGTCGCTGTCACATATATTCTTGGGGTCACTGTCACATATATTCTTGGGCTCACTGTCACATATAGTACTGGGGTCACTGTCACATTTATTACTGGGTTCACTGTCACATATATTCTTGGGGTCACTGTCACATATATTTTTGGGGTCACTGTCACCTATATTACTGGGGTCACTGTCACATATATTACTGGAGGTCACTGTCACATATATTACTGGGGTCACTGTCACATATATTCTTGGGTTCACTGTCACATATATTACTGGGGTCACTGTCACATATTTTACTGGGGTCACTTTCACATATATTACTGGGGTCACTGTCACATATAATACTGGGGTCTCTGTCACATATATTACTGGGGTCACTTTCACATATATTACTGGGGTCACTGTCACATATATTCTTGGGGTCACTGTCACATATACTACTGGGGTCACTGTCACATAAATTACTGGGGTCACAGTCACATGTATAGGGGTCCTTCACAGTATATCTGGGTGGACTGTCACATATATTCTTGGGGTCACTGTCACATATATTCTTGGGTGACCCCAGAATATATGTGACAGTGACCCCAAGAATATATGTGACAGTGGGGTCACTGTCACATATATTACTGGGGTCACTGTCTTATATTTTACTGGGGTCACTGTCACATATATTACTGGGGTCACTGTCACATATATTCTTGGGGTCACTGTTACATATATTACTGGGGTCACTGTCATATTTTACTGGGGTCACTGTCACATGTTTTACTGGGGTCACTGTCACATTGATTCTTGGGGTCACTGTCACATGTATTACTGGGGTCATTGTCACATAGATTCTTGGGGTCACTGTCACATATATTACTGGGGTCACTGTCACATATACTCTTGGGGTCACTGTCACATATATTACTGGGGTCACTGCCACATATATTACGGGGGTCACTGTCACTTATATTCTTGGGGTCACTGTCACATATATTACGGGGGTCACTGTCAAATATATTACTGGGGTTACTGTCAAATATATAACTGGGGTCACTGTCACATATATTCTTGGGGTCACTGTCACATATATTACTGGGGTCACTATCACATATATTACTGAGGTCCCTATCACATATATTCTTGGGGTCACTGTCACATATATTGCTGGGGTCACTGTCACATATATTCTTGGGCTCACTGTCACATATAGTACTGGGGTCACTGTCACATTTATTACTGGGGTCACTATCACATATATTCTTGGGGTCACTGTCACATATATTCTTGGGGTCACTGTCACATATAATCTTGGGGTCACTGTCACATATATTACTAGGGTCACTGTATAATATTATGGGTCATGTCAACATATATTACTGGGTCACTGTCACATATATTCTTGGGGTCACATATATTACTGGGGTCACTGTCACTTATATTCTTGGGGTCACTGTCACATATATTACTTTGGTCATAGTGACCCCAATAATATATGTGACAATGACCCCAGTAATAAATGCGACAGTGACCCCAAGAATATAAGTGACAGTGACCCCAGTAATATATGTGACCCCAAGAATATATGTGACAGTGACCCCAGTAATATATGTGACAGTGACCCCAATAATATATGTGACAGTGACCCTAGTAATATATGTGACAGTGACCCCAAGAATATATGTGAGTGTGACCCCAAGAATATATGTGAGAGTGACCATAGCAATATATGTGACAGTGACCCCAGTAATATATGTGACAGTGACCCCAGTAATATATGTGACAGGGACCCCAGTACTATATGTGACAGTGACCCCAGTAATATATGTGACAGTGACCCCAGTAATATATGTGACAGTGACCCCAAGAATATGTGTGACAGTGACCCCAAGAATATATGTGACAGTGACCCCAAGAATATGTGTGACAGTGACCCCAAGAATATATGTGACAGTGACCCCAAGAATATGTGTGACAGTGTCCCCAGCAATATATGTGACTAGGGATGTAGCGAACTGTTCTGCTGCAAACTAGTTCGCGTGAACTTCGACCGTTCGCGTCCGCCGAATGTTCGCGAACGTTTGGGAACGTTCGCATTTTGAGTTCGCGTTCGATTCGAATACAAGTTGTTCGACCATTCGAATTCCTTCGACCGCTAAAAATCGAACGATTTCCATTCGTTCGAACGATTGTAAGCATTCGATCGAATGGCTTCGATCGTTCGATTCGAATGAAAATCCTTCGATCGAATGATTAAAATCCTTTGATTGTTCGAATCGAAGGATTTTAGCGGGTGTTCGAAGTTCGCAAACTGTCCGCGAACGTTCGCATTTTTTGCCGGTGTTCGCGAACGTCGTTCGCGAACACCAAATCGGCAGTTCGCTACATCCCTATATGTGACAGGGACCTCAGTAATATATGTGACAGTGACCCCAATAATATATGTGACAGTGACCCTAGCAATATATGTGACAGGGACCCCAGTAATATATGTGACAGTGACCCCAATAATATATGTGACAGTGACCCTAGCAATATATGTGACAGTGACCCCAGTAATATATGTGACAGTGACCCCAGTAATATATGTGACAGTGACCCCAGTAATATATGTGACAGTGACCCCAAGAATATGTGTGACAGTGACCCCAAGAATATATGTGACAGGGACCTCAGTAATATATGTGACAGTGACCCTAGCAATATATGTGACAGTGACCCCAGTAATATATGTGACAGTGACCCCAGTAATATATGTGATAGTGACCCCAATAATATATGTGACAGTCACATATATTACTGGGGTCGCTGTCACATATATTCTTGGGGTCACTGTCACATATATTATTCGGGTCACTGTCACATTTATTACTGGGGTCACTGTCACATATATTACTGGGGTCCCTGTCACATATATTACTGGGGTCACTGTCACATATATTCTTGGGGTGACTGTCACATATATTCTTGGGGTCACTGTCATATATATGACTGGGGTCACTGTCACATATATTACTGGTGTCACTGTCACATATATTACTGGGGTCACTGTCACATATATTACTGGTGTCACTGTCACATATATTGCTGGGGTCACTATCACATATATTCTTGGGGTGACTGTCACATATATTACTGGGGTCACTGTTACATATATCACTGGGGTCACTGTCACATATATTGCTGGGGTCACTGTCACATATATTCTTGGGGTCACTGTCACATATATTACTGGGGTCACTGTGTTTTGAAATTCCGCACATTACTGAAAAGTTTTGAAATTGCACATGATGATGTAATATTGGTCTTTTGACATCATCTTACAAGGGGGTGTGGTCTAAAATTGATGGATGAGCCAAAATAACATTTGCCATAATGTCCTACATGGGGGTGATGGGGGTTTCTCTCTCTCAAATCAAATCAAATCAAATCAAATCAAATGAGCTTTATTATCATGACTCAGTGTGGCACCCAGGTCTATTCCTGAGACTTCTGGAGAGTGACATAGGAGGGAAGACATATGATGTCATAAAGAGCTCATGTACTGAGAACCAATGCAGAGTGAAGATTAATGGGAAGAGAAGCGAGTGGTTCCGACAAGACCGTGGGGTCAGACAGGGCTGCAGCCTGAGTCCAACTCTATTTAACATCTACATCAATGAACTGGCAGCAGCATTAGATTCCTCCTCAGCACCAGGATTGAAATGACAGAGAGGTGAAGTTCTGCTGTATGCTGATCATCTCCTTCTCCTCTCACCAACAGAGAGTGACCTGCAAGCCAACCTACCTTGGCCTAGAAATCAGCCAATCAGGAAGCTTTAAACCAGCAATAGCTGCCCTAAAAGACTAGGCTTGCAGGACCTTCTATGCCATCAGAAGACTCCTGTACCACCTTAAACCACCAGTGAGAGTCTGGCTTAGAATCTCCCACAGTCTCATCACTCCAATCCTCCTCTATGGAAGTGAAGTGTGGGCTCCTGTCACTTACCCAGACCAATCCAAATGGGATTCTAGTCCAACAGAAATATTCCACCTGGAATTCTGTAAGTACCTTCTCCAGGTCCCCCGGAGCTCCTCAAACTCTGCCTGTCGGCCTGAGCTGGGCACATTCCCCTAATGTTTGTCATACACAAGAGGCGCTCTCATACTGGCCACATCTACACAACAGTAGCCCCATGAGCCACCACCATAAAGCCTGGCTGAACTACCAGACCAAGGGCAAACCATGCGCCAGACTTCACATCCGTAAAAGAGGAAACTCCACTTCCTACTGGGAGAAGAGACACTGACAGTAACAATAGCTGCACAATATGTAAGAGACTGTCATAGACTGAGAGAGACCCCACTTTCCCCTATTCCCATAAACTGCCCCCCCTAACCCCACCCATTTCACCCCTCTACCTGCTTTGGCAATTCTTCATGTATTTGCTCCTGTCAATAAAGATCATTTGATTTGATTTCATTTGAGAGAGAGAGAGAGAGAGAGAGAGAGAGAGAGAGAGAGAGCACTTTTCTCTCTTTCTCTCTCTATGTCACTGTCTCACCTTCTGTCTCTGTCTCTCTCTCTCTCTCTATGTCACTGTCTCTCTCTCTGTCTCTCTTTGTCTCTATGTCACTGTCTCACTCTGTGTCTGTATCCAGTTCAGTTCCTCCATTGATCGTTGCCTTGAGCAGTAAATTTACCCATAACTCACATTTGTGCGTCACTTTAATTACACACATTTCATTCACTGACATTTCTCTCCCATTTCGGGACATTTTTATATTCGCTCTTTGTGTCCGACCCCATTACAGACCTGCACTCGCCCACTGACAAATAATTCTCAACTGTCAAAGCCTTAATGGGGACAGTGATATTTTAGGGGTGTCAGTGATGAGATCTGCCCACAGGGTTCAGTTATTTTCTTGAGATCAATATTTTACCTGCACCCCTATTTCTCCTGCTCCTGAACTTGCTCTCAGCCCAATCTTTCCCTCCCATGAGACAAATAAAGACAGTGGTGTAACTGGATGTTACTGGGCCCCACAGCAAATTCATTTAAGGGCCCCCAACATATTCAAAGGTTTTACCAAGATGTATTCAAACTGGTCATAAATTAGGGCCTAATGGGGCCCCAATACCTCCTGGGCCCCCCTGCAGCCACAGGGTCTGATTCCTCTGTAGTTACCCCCCTAATGTGAAGGCCACGGACTTGAGTGGTTGGTATAAGAGTGTGAGTGGAAGAGTGTGAGTGGTTGGTATAAGAGTGTGAGTTGAAGAGTGTGAGTGGTTGGTAGAAGAGTGTGAGTGGTTGATAGAAGAGTGTGAGTGGTTGATAGAAGAGTGTGAGTGGTTGGTATAAGAGTGTGAGTGGAAAAGTGTGAGTGGTTGGTATAAGAGTGTGAGTGGAAAAGTGTGAGTGGTTGGTATAAGAGTGTGAGTGGTTGGTATAAGAGTGTGAGTGGAAGAGTGTGAGTGGTTGGTATAAGAGTGTGAGTGGAAGAGTGTGAGTGGTTGGTATAAGAGTGTGAGTGGTTGGTAGAAGAGTGTGAGTGGTTGGTAGAAGAGTATGAGTGGAAGAGTGTGAGTGGTTGGTATAAGAGTGTGAGTGAAAGAGTGTGAGTGGTTGGTATAAGATTGTGAGTGGAAGAGTGTGAGTGGTTGGTATAAGAGTGTGAGTGGTTGGTAGAAGAGTGTGAGTGGAAGAGTGTGAGTGGTTGGTATAAGAGTGTGAGTGGAAGAGTGTGAGTGGTTGGTATAAGAGTGTGAGTGGTTGGTAGAAGAGTGTGAGTGGTTGGTAGAAGAGTATGAGTGGAAGAGTGTGAGTGGTTGGTATAAGAGTGTGAGTGAAAGAGTGTGAGTGGTTGGTATAAGATTGTGAGTGGAAGAGTGTGAGTGGTTGGTATAAGAGTGTGAGTGACTATAGTCAAACTTGAAAGTAATGAAGTTGGATATAAGTTGATATAAATGGAGCAATTACCTAATATCAATATTGTATGGCCCTGTCCTTTACCGAAGAGTCTGGATATTGTATTTGGTACAGTCGGGGGAGCTGCAGGTTCTCCATCAGGAAAGGGAGAGGATCTCATGGGGGATCAAGTGTTACATAATTCTTGGGAAACACAAGGAAAGGATGGGACTGATGTTGAATGAACCAACCTGTAATGTGGCACTGGCTCTAGCCAATAGCGACTCATGAGATGAAGCCTAATTAATAGTCCTTGACTGTCTCTGGGAAGGGACACTTCTCCCCCAGGCTAAAGACACTGGCCCAGCCAGGGGCAAACTGACGGGGGTCTTGTTGGGTGAAGAAACAAAAAGGAAAGATCTCTGAGAAAAGCTGATAATAGACAGAGAGATCTGCTTGTTTAGCCATGACCCAAACCAACGGGTCTCTTCCCAATACACAACATTGAGGCGGGGGATGTCCGATCGTGGGTCCAACAATGGGATCAGAATGGAGGCCACACGGGGGGGTCATGGACAGAGGTGGCCACAGTCTCATGGGATTTTTTTACGACTGTCGGGGGGCCCCACACACGGGCCAATAAATTACTCAGTCTGTGTATTGGGGTCTTAACCTTGAGATAATCTGAGGGATTTATCAGATCACAGAAGAATTGGTTGTTCATGTCTATGACCAGCTTTCCTTTAATGAGGGGATTCCCTGCCAGTGGGGGACTTTCTTCTATTAAGAAATAATGTATAAGGGGGGTTTAGAATCAGTAGTTCCCAAGGTTTGAATTGGGGGAATTTCTGGTTCTCAAAAACAAAGGAGTTTCTACTGTAACTTCCCAGCACTGGACACAAATCACTGAACTTATTGAGTCCCATTATTATGTGGGAGGCCAGAAATAAATATTCAGTATAAATATATTGTAACTTGGTTGGGAAAGTACATCCCTCCCAGAATCCTCTATGTGAAAATGAGCCTCTGATCAGCAATGAGGGGGGGATTAGTCTCAGTTAAAAGATGGGGCTCAATTAAGTCTGATCTCTGCCCCCCCAAATATGTTCTCAGTTCTTTGTTCGTGTCCATTTTTTAGTTTTGACGTTTTCGTTTCCTGACTCACGTCTGCCCCGTAATTCTCTTAAACATTAGGGTTAGGGAAATGGAAAAAATCTATAACCACGCCCATTATTGTGGCCACACCCCCTAATTACCATGTCCATTTTACAAAATTTGGCAGGTTATGAAAGTTTCAACATATTTCTGTGTTTTTTTCCAGTTATTACAGTTTTGCTAATGAAGGTGAATTGCCCTTTAAGCTGTGAGTCTGACTTCTCCCAATGGACCTTTTATCTCATATTGTTACAATTACTTATTTGCTTATCTCTAAATTGTTACAAAAGTATCTTATTTGTAGCTGTGGCTGTTCTGGGCTCTCTGCCAAAAGCCAAGTTAGAAACTTAGTTTCTTTTTCTGGCTGTTCAGTGCAGCGAAAAACAGGACTTTCCAGTACAAACGAGGGACTGCGGGTTGAGCTGTCAAAAGAGGGACTGTCCCTCTAAAAACGGGACAGTTGGGAGGTCTGTAAGGGAAAACAAACGACATGTGTCCCCCCCCCCAATGGCTTCTGTTTATATCTGGGCAGATAAATGGGAACACCTGGTAAAACAATGATTTAATGATAAAATAATAAAAAACAGGCAGATTTGTGAGTGCCGCCTGGTGGGACACATGGCACTGATATCGTCAGGCAGAATTGGGCCCAGTCAGTGTATGAGCCAATCCCTCACTCACATGCCCTGTCTATAGGGAAATGACTTAATTTCATTGGTTAGGCCAGACCAGAGGCTCACATCATGCTTAAAGGGAAACTAAACCAGACATAAATACATGCACCAATATCATTGCTCATTCCCTCTGTCACTGTCTGTTCTCTGTGTCTCTGCCAGACAGACTTGTTCTTAGGAAAGTTTTATTTAAAGAAATGAAAGATTATGGGGTCTCCCCCCTCATTTTGGAGACCCCCATAAAGGCTGCCATTGTTTTCTGATGGGCTTATTTAGCCTTTAGTAATGTGGTGTCTGTATCTTGGCCGGCAGTTTATTAGAGTGCAAGCACCGGGGCGGGGGACACACCGAGGAAGAATTTTAATAGAGGGGCCGGGAAATAGGATTAAAGTAAAGCAGTAAATTGGGTTGAAAAAAAGACACAAGTCCATTGAGTTGAAACTTTTGTGTCTGTAAAAATCTCACTAACTGTCAGCTGATCCAGAGGAAGGAAAACAGCCCCATCTGAAGCCTCTGCAATTTGCTCGGACTCCAACATGTCATAGATTCAATTGTGCTATTGATATAAATACATGATAATAATAATAATAATAATAATAATAATAATAAAAAATACTAGTAGTTCTTTAACCCCTTATCCCTCCTGCTAAACACCATGCAGTCCCCATGCTGCACCTAATGTATCCGAGTGTGTCTCACACCCATTCACACCCATTGTGATATCACTAATTAGCAGCAGACTCAGGCCAGGAATGCAGATTACTGTGTTTATTGAGCAGCCAGAGGGGCAGTTGGGCAGCGCCTATTTAGGGTGATGCGAGACCCCCCCGGGACGGCACAGAATGCCCTGGTCGGGGTCGGGATTTGCTCTTGGAGGGTCACTTTGGGGCAGGAATGTAAATACAAGAGAACAGGAAGAGTTTGGAAATGGGCAGCTCTGTATTCAGTACTGTGTGGAGGGAACAGGGGAACAGACTCCCAGCAGGGGTGGTAGGACTAATACAGTAAAGGAATAGGAGGGAGAGTGAAAGGGAACATAAGGAAGTGATACTTTACAGAAAGGGGGATAGATACAGGGAACAGACTCCCAGCAGGGGTGGTAGGACTAATACAGTAAAGGAATAGGAGGGATAGTGAAAGGGGGATAGATACAGGGAACAGACTCCCAGCAGGGGTGGTAGGACTAATACAGTAAAGGAATAGGAGGAGAGTGAAAGGGAACATAAGGAAGTGATACTTTACAGAAAGGGGGATAGATACAGGGAACAGACTCCCAGCAGGGGTGGTAGGACTAATACAGTAAAGGAATAGGAGGAGAGTGAAAGGGAACATAAGGAAGTGATACTTTACAGAAAGGGGGATAGATACAGGGAACAGACTCCCAGCAGGGTGGGTCTGTGGGTGAATGAACAAAAGCCAATGAACTGGGTGCTGGGGGATTTGGCTGAGAACATTGTAGTGGGTGGGTGGCAGACTGAGAGGATTGGGGGTCTGGCAGCTCTAGAGAGAGAGAGAGAGAGAGAATGTACAAACCATCTGGAGTCTCAGTCTGGAATCTCTCTGCTCTTTCCATATTATGACAAGTGTGTGTCTCTCTGGGCCGAGTTCTCTCTTTCCTCATCTATTTATTCCCATCATCCCAGGGGTCCCGCACTCGGCCAGAGCCCAGACTTGAAATGAATTAGGTCCCAGACTGTCCCCTACTCCCACCTCTGTATCTGCTGAATCCAGAGAACCTCCACAACCTGCCCCCATCCAAATCTGCCCCCATCTAAATCATGGAGAGTACGGACAGAATGGGACCACTCAGCACTGACTGTTTATCTCCTGCAAACCCCTCATGTGTGTGAGAGGGGCTTTAGCCTGAAATTAGTCAGATCTTTCGTTATACCAAAAAATCAACTGTGAGACTATAGATCACAATGACATAAAATGTTACTGTCTCCATCTTGCCCTACTTTCTTCATCTTGCCCTGATTTCTTCATGTTGTCCTACTGTCTCCATCTTGTCCTACTGTCTCCATCTTGTCCTACTGTCTCCATCTTTCCCTACTATCTTCATCTTGTCCTACTGTCTCCATCTTGCCCTACTGTCTCCATCTTGTCCTACTGTCTCTATCTTTCCCTACTGTCTCCATCTTGTCCTACTGTCTTCATCTTGTCCTACTGTCTCCATCTTGCCCTACTGTCTCCATCTTGTCCTACTGTCTCTATCTTTCCCTACTATCTTCATCTTGTCCTACTGTCTCCATTTTGTCCTACTGTCTTCATCTTGCCCTACTGTCTCCATCTTGTCCAACTTTCTTCATCTTGTCCTACTGTCTCCATCTTGTCCTACTGTCTCCAGCTTTCCTACTCTCTCCACCTTGTGTTACTGCCTCCATCTTGCCCTGCTGTCTCCATCTTGTCCTACTGTCTCCATCTTGTCCAACTTTCTTCATCTTGCCCTACTGTCTCCATGTTGTCCTACGGTCTTCATCTTATCTTGCTCTCTCCACTTTGTGTTACTGTCTCCATCTTGTCCTACTGTCTCCATCTTGTCCTACTGTCTCAATATTGTCCTACTGTCTCCATCTTATTCTACTCTCTCCACCTTATGTTTCTGTTTCCATCTTGTCCTACTGTCTCTTTCTTGTCCTACTGTCTTTATCTTGCCCTACTGTCTCCAACTTGTACTACTGTCTCCATCTTGTCCTACTGTCTCCATCTTGCCCTACTGTCTCCACCCTGCCCTATGGCAGCAGCAGATCATGGTTTTCATTGGCTTGGCATCAGAAGCAATCACTGTGCCTGGTAGGAGCACAAGACAAGGGTTATTTCTGGCCCCCAGTGGACACATGGCAGGAGTGTAGCAGCTCCAGCTCAGACAATATGGCCTAAACTCTGATGATCCAACATTTCTCAGTGAGGGTCAAGTTGCAAGAAGTTCCACGAGCCAATATTCTTCTCATCAGCTCTATTCTCCACAGGGTCCTTATATAATCAGAGTTGTATTCATTATATTGTAGCTCTGTGCTCAGCAGAAACATGACTTGAGTTACTGAGTAGGACCACCACCAGACCCACATGCCTGGAGGAATTAGCTCTTCATGCCGAAGGTCTCAGTCTAATTTACAGTGGCTCTTGTCTCAGCTCTTTTCAGTAGAACAGTAACATAATGAATTAATAACTTAATTAATGACAGATCCTCAGGCATCTGCCGTGCTGCTTTTTCTCCATAGTTTGTTCTTTATAGGGAATCCACTTGCAGTGCCAGTAACTACTCAAGTGTTTGTTTCTTTTCCTACATCCCTTGTGAGTGTGTTACTGTCTTCATCTTGCCCTTCTTTAGCCATTTTGCCCTAATGTTGTCTTTTTGCTTTGCAGACTCCTCCATCTTGCTTTGCTAATGCCTATCTTACACTACTGTTTCTGTCTTGTTCTACTATCTTTGTCTTTCCCTATTATCACCATTTTGTCCTACTGTCTCCATCTTGACCTAATGTCACCATCTTGCCCTACTGTCTCCATCTTGTCTTACTGTCTCCATCTTGTCCTACTGTCTCCATCTTGCCCTACTGTCTCCATCTTGTCCTACTGTCTCCGTCTTGTCCTACTGTCTCCATCTTGTCCTACTGTCTCCATCTTGTCCTACTGTCTCCAGCTTGCCCTATTGTCTCCATGTTGTCCTGCTATCTTTGTCTTGACCTATTGTCACTATTTTGTCCTACTGTCTCCATCTTGTCCTACTGTCTCCATCTTGCCCTACTTTCTCCATCTTGTCCTACTGTCTCCATCTTGTCCTACTGTCTCCATCTTGTCCTACTGTCTCCATCTTGCCCTACTTTCTCCATCTTGTCCTACTGTCTCCATCTTGTCCTACTGTCTCCATCGTGTCCTACTGTCTCCATCTTGCCCTACTGTCTCCATCTTGTCCTACTGTCTCCGTCTTGTCCTACTGTCTCCATCTTGTCCTACTGTCTCCATCTTGTCCTACTGTCTCCATCTTGCCCTATTGTCTCCATCTTGTCCTGCTATCTTTGTCTTGACCTATTGTCACTATTTTGTCCTACTGTCTCCATCTTGTCCTACTGTCTCCATCTTGCCCTACTTTCTCCATCTTGTCCTACTGTCTCCATCTTGTCCTACTGTCTCCATCTTGTCCTACTGTCTCCATCTTGTCCTACTGTCTCCATCGTGTCCTACTGTCTCCATATTGCTCTACTGTCTCCATATTGTCCTACTGTCACCATCTTGTCCTACTGTCACTATCTTGTCCTACTGTCTCTATCTAATCCTACTGTCTCCATCTTGTCCAACTGTCTCCATGTTGTCCTACTGTCTCTATGTTGTCCTACTGTCTCCATATTGTCCTACTGTCACCATGTTGTTTTACTGTATCCATCTTGTCCTACTGTCTCCATCTTGTCCTATTGTCACCATCTTGTTCTGCTGTCTCCATGTTGTCTTACTGGCTCCATCTTGTCCTAATGTCACCATATTGAACTACTGCTTTTATCTTGTCCTACTCCTTGTTGTTCTACCCTAGTGGCTTTGCTGACTTGGAAGTTGGAGACCTAACCTCAACCCAACTGAACCCTGACATTGAGCCAGGACTGAGCCCCAATATCGGTGTCCAACCTCACTAATGTTCTTGTGGCTAAATAGCAACAACTTCCAGCAACAATGTTCCATCATTTAGTAGAACCTTCTGAGAAGAGCAGGTGCCGTTATAGCAGTAAAGGGAGGTCCACATTCATTTTAGTATTATTAGATGGGGGGGGTATTACTTAGAAAGTTACCAGCACATGGATTTAGAACCTTTTCATTTATATTTGCATTACTGGTCCTTTAAAGTGGTAACAGGCAGAGTAAATGAGAGGCTTTAGTTCGTGGTTGGGGCGACTGGGTGAGTAAGTGGTAATTATCGTTAGGATGTATCATTTTATTCTCGGCACAGCCCATTGACTCATTAATCTTCTGTAAACCTTAAATTCTCTGCACCCCCCCTACTTGTTTCCTGACATAAAATTTGTGTTGAACAACAGATGTTCCAAGTCACTTGTTTCCCGGGGGGGATTCTGGGGAGCAGTTTGTTTGTTTTACATCATATGAAAGACTTTCCATTTATCCTCTGACATTGTCCTGCCTGGGGAGCTGCTAAATTCAGCCTGGGGGTTGTGTTATCACTGATTGGATCTGGTGCTGCTCATATGGGGGACCTGACACCTCATGGGTCCCTGCACCCCCTCCCCGGGCCCCCAGTCACATGTACCTGTTCTCTGTATGACTGGGACCAGGAGGGAAGGTTGGGGGGCAGCCATGGTTTCAGGAGGGTCTGGGTTCGGGGGGCCCACCAGCTCTTTTCCCAGTCTGACCCTGGGGGTGTCTTTTAGTGCAATGAGTGCACCCCCATGTGCCGTGTCCATTAAACAAGGAATCTCTATGGGGGAATTTCCTGGAGACAACGTTTGGGCCAGAAGCTTCATCAGGGAATTGCTGAGAGTATCACATTGCAGGCGTCACACTTTCCAACACAAACTGATTGTCTGGTTTTTAGTGTCAACTCCATGAGCGGCGGCTCCATGTGGGAATTTCCTGGAAACCACAACACTGAGCCCTTGTGTAGAATGTGCTGCTGCTGCTCCATCTGCTTCTCATCAGACTGCGGGGAGTTGTGAGTGTCAGCCTTGTGCTCTGTTATTGTGACTAACACAAAGGTCACTGCTGCTTCTGACTGTCACCCAGTGTCTCACCAGGATTTATTCTCTGATATCAGTGGGGGGTCACTTCTCTTACCCTCAGCCTGAGTCGCCCTTTGTCTCACCCACGGCCCGGTACCCCCCATTGCCCCTACACTTGGAAGGTTCTGGGCACTGACACTCTGAGACTCTTCTAATGTTTCATTAGGGGCCTGAACTGCAGAGAAACTACAACATAACGGCTCAAAATGTGACTTTTAGGGAATTAACCTCTTCCTTTGTAAAGTGCATGGGGCAAATACTTGGGGGTCACCTTTCTGATGTCTCATGTTACAGACAGAAGTCATCAGTGCTGGGCAAGTTAGGGTTAGGGGTTAGTGTAAGGGGTCCCCTAGGCAGAGGGGTCACATATTTCTCTCCAATAATTCATTTGGGGGCATAAATGTTTGGGCACAATTATTATTTAGTGCAGAGGATTTAGAGAAAATCAGGTGGATGGGGGTTTGTTTATGGGGTGCATCATGGTCTCCAACATTTCTGTGGTATGGGGTCTATTATCGTAGGCATTCTGGATAATGGGTATTGCTGTAATGGGGAGCACCACCCCTTAAGTCTATAGAAGCTTCAGTATATAATAAGCACAATTCAGCAGGATCTATCCCTAGAGACTGGATATAGTGTCAGCATGAGACGGGTTGATGCAGGAAATACACACAATGGAGATGACAGGAAGTCCATGTGTACTCAAATAAACTGACACTGAACCAAGAGGAAATGGGGAGTCACTGTCTTCTAAATATTTATGTTCAGACGTTTGTTATGTGTTTCCCTAATGAGAAGGGGAATGAGTGATTCATTGGTTTGAAAGTAAAGGAGATTTCACCATCAGCATAGGAAGGGGATTTTGTCTGTAAGACAATCAGTAATTGATGCCGAGAGGAACCTGAGCGTCACGTGGGGTCCAGGAAAGGACTGTACCCCCTGTTAAACAAACTGGAGTGTTACCAACTCGGGTTTCTACATCAAACTGAGAACAGACTTTTTGGGTTCCAGCCTTTCGTCGCACTCTATAAGGGTTCAGAGTATCTGGCACTTGCTATACTCCCAGCAGGAATATCCAGAAAACATCTTGCCCCCTCCAACTCCCAGTGACTTTCTGGATTCATTGGGTTCATCAAGATTGGATGAGAAAATGTAATGGGGCCAATAGCAACGCCACTTATTGTGACCAACTGCAACGCTGCACTTACTGCAGAACTTCTGCTCCCTACACAAGTGATTGTCAGTTCCTTGGACCTCATCCCAAAAACCAATTGAAACCTTGTAACTAAGGGAGATAACATTCTGTGTATGGGAAGCATTAGTGATTGGGGCCCCGGGGCCCCTGCAGCTCAACATAACAGCCCTGATTTATAGCCGGACATTTCCACCTGTTTCATCTGCTTTTTATGTCAAGTTTTTCTCCGCAGGAAACATTTTTTGAATTCTCCTGCTCAGATGCTCCAGGAGCCAAGCGGCCCCGCTCTCTGCTGCTCAGAGATAAATCTTAGTCCCCCATGGGCTGTACCTCAGGGGCCACAATGGTGACTGACAATTAGTTTCAAGGGGAAGTTAAAATCACTTGTTCTCTGTTATATATGGGAATATTCTTGCACTGACAATGCTACATGTATTTCTATAGATGATCTTTCTATAGATGCACCCCAAGTTATAGAAGCAGGGGTGTTGGTATGGGTGCAGGGTATAAAGTGATACAAGGGCTGCACCCCCACAGCTGCCCCTGCTGCACAGTTGTGCCCCTTCCCCTGATATCTCTCAGTATCTCCAGTCTGTCTATTTGTCTGTCTGTCTGTTTGTCTGTCTGTCTGTCTGTCTGTCTGTAGGAAATGCCCAAATAAAGGCAACGTGTGCGTAGAGAACATCATGACATCACAGCAGAGGATTCAGACTGCGGATACCTTTCTCTCAGCACCTCTCCCTACACCCACTGTACCTTTCTCTCAGCACCCTACACTCACTGTAACCTTCTCTCAGCACCCTACACTCAGTGTTACCTTCTCTCAGCACCCTACACTCACTGTAAACTTCTCTCAGCACCCTACACTCACTGTAACCTTCTCTCAGCACCCTACACTCACTGGAACCTTCTCTCAGCACCCTACACTCACTGGAACCTTCTCTCAGCACCCTACACTCACTGGAACCTTCTCTCAGCACCCTACACTCACTGGAACCTTCTCTCAGCACCCTACACTCACTGTAACCTTCTCTCAGCACCCTACACTCACTGTAACCTTCTCTCAGCACCCTACACTCAGTGTTACCTTCTCTCAGCACCCTACACTCACTGTAAACTTCTCTCAGCACCCTACACTCACTGTAACCTTCTCTCAGCACCCTACACTCACTGTAACCTTCTCTCAGCACCCTACACTCACTGGAACCTTCTCTCAGCACCCTACACTCACTGGAACCTTCTCTCAGCACCCTACACTCACTGGAACCTTCTCTCAGCACCCTACACTCACTGGAACCTTCTCTCAGCACCCTACACTCACTGTAACCTTCTCTCAGCACCCTACACTCACTGTAACCTTCTCTCAGCACCCTACACTCACTGGAACCTTCTCTCAGCACCCTACACTCACTGGAACCTTCTCTCGGCACCCTACACTCACTGTAACCTTCTCTCGGCACCCTACACTCACTGTAACCTTCTCTCAGCACCCTACACTCACTGTAACCTTCTCTCAGCACCCTACACTCACTGGAACCTTCTCTCAGCACCCTACACTCAGTGTAACCTTCTCTCAGCACCCTACACTCACTGTAACCTTCTCTCAGCACCCTACACTCACTGGAACCTTCTCTCAGCACCCTACACTCACTGGAACCTTCTCTCAGCACCCTACACTCAGTGTAACCTTCTCCCAGCACCCAGACTTCCATTAATATAAGCCTGGAGTCATTACTGCCCTGTATTTTCACACTGAGGTGCCCCACTCACATACAATGAGGCCCCTATACTGTATGTGGGGAAGGGCCAAAAGACATGAAGCAAACATGTATACAGTATTTCAGGCTCTATTTATACCAAATGATTTCATGCAGTAACTATTCCCAGGTCCTTGGCCCAAGAGCTGCTCTCATAGAACTGACAGAACCTGCAGGGGGGCTGCTGGGGGGCTTTATGCACAATATATATACAGGCAAAGTATCTCAATACCAGCAAATGTTCCCAGGAGCCCTGCAAACCTTGTCTAGTACTGTATCCTGAATATGGGGGTACACTGAGCCATATAACCCCCAGCCAGCGCAGTCAGTGCATTTGCTGTCATTGTCTCTTTAAGAGTTAACAGAATGTTTGGGTTGTGGGGGCACCGGGCTGCAATTCACAGACAGAGAACAATATAAATCACTCAGGACTAATCTAAACGCAAACAGGCTCCTGTGATTGGCTGAGCCTCTCAGATGGGGCAGAATGAGGGAGATGGTGCAGTGGCGCCTCCTGGCAGCTAAAGTCAGACAACACTCGGGTATCTTGTACTTTCCTCACACACAATGAGTATCAATGTCATTGTCCCACATGGAAGATGCGCTAGAAGATCACTCAAGTCTCATATTTGCTCTTGGCTCTTCCACAGTTTCCACACCCACCAGTGGCATTTAACCACATGTGCTACTGGTTGGGGGTCACTGCGCTAGACCACATGGGAGCACATACCTGCTTGTGTCCAGTGACTTGTTTAGGACGCCCTCTTCTTATGAGGAAGCCTTTGCTTAGGAACAACTTTTGCCCCTGGCATTTCCACACTGTCCCACCCAAAAATGATGTGAAATGTGCCACCTATGTGTTTAGTAGCCAACTATGGTTAAACACTGCAGGGAAGCTCAGGTTTGGGCCACCCAACAACTTCTTACTATTCACCTTTGGGTGCTTGACTTGGTTTGAAAAACAGCAGCCTGTGTAGAACTCAAACCCCATTTTTGTTAGGGTTTAACAACCCCTTTAATATCTGAGAGAGGGTTGATGAGAACAGGGAAAAGCAGATATTCTGAACTGTAACATTTCATCAGTCAACACAAGTGAGGACAGGCCCAGATTTATAGTAAGGCCACAAAGGCCCAGGACTAGGGTGACGCAGGATGGAGAACGCCAGGCTCTGGGCACCTGGGAGATGAATCTGACCCCGACTGAGGAACTTGCTAATGAAGTTTCCTTTTTAATAGTCCCAATTTTAGTAATACAACTCATGATTCATGGGTCATTTAGGGAAGAATTCAAAAGAGACTGGAACATATGAAGGCAAACAAAGGTTCTGGACCGTATGATATTCATCTCAAGGTACTAAATGAGCTTTGCTCTGTTATCGTCAAACCTCTTTACTTAATTGTTCAGGATTCATTGAGGTCTGTCATGTGCTGAGAGACTGGCAAATTGCTAATGTGGTGCTGATAAGCTTCATTAGCTGAATCCTCACTTGTGTAGCCAGATGAAAAATAACAGTTCAATATCTCTGCTTTTTCCCTGTTCTCATCAACCAATTGACCTCCCTCTGATACTAAGGGGCAAATTCACTAAGCGCCGAAGCGCCGAACGCTAGCGTTAATTCGCTAGCGTTTGGCATTTTCGTTACTGCGCAAATTCACTAACGAACGCTGGCGTAGTTTCGCTAGTGTTACTTCGCACCCTTACGCCTGGCGAATTTTCGCTAGCGACGTAACTACGCAAATTCACTAACTTGCGCAGTGTACTGAACGCTACCTTTTACGCTAGACTTCCTTCGCCACCTCAGACCTGGCGAAGCGCAATAGAGTAGATAGGGATTGTTTCAAAAAAAGTCAAAATTTTTTCTAAGTCCCAAAAAACGCTGGCGTGTTTTCTACATTATGGGTGATAGGCTGTAAAAGATCGAAAAAATTTTTGGGGCTCCCCTCCTTCCCCCCTACATTTCCTGACTCATGGCAACTTACCTATACAGTGGGCACATGTGTAGGGCAAAATAAACATTTTTATTTGATGTTTTGAAGGTTTTCTAGGCATTTGTAGTGCAGATACGTGTTCCTCCATTGAAATTTGAATTTGGCGCCCTATGCAAATTAGCCTTCGCTAGCGTAACTTCGCTTTACTTAGCGAATCAACGCTAGCGCAACTTCGCAACCTTACGCTACCCCTGAGCGCAACTTCGGATTTTAGTGAATTTGCAGAGCGCTGGCGAAACTACGCCTGGCGAAGTGCGGCCAAACGCGGCCAAACGCGGCAAAGTTGCGCCTGGTGAAACTACGATTATTAGTGAATTTGCCCCTAAGGGTCTCACCCTAATCACTTCATACTTTTTACAGTTTACATGTTTTATAATAATAACTTTGGATTAACTCTGTTTGCTGCAATGCCCTTCTCACCCTCTATGTTTACTTGTCTTATTGTTTTATTGGCCATAATTAAAGTATTACATATCTCGGCTAACTTGAATACCTTAAATTCACATATTTTCTTAACATCCTCATGTCAGGTTAATATACTGCTCTTCCTCTATGATCCTCCACGTGGGATATAGATATATATATATTTATATGATTCTCACCCACAATGTGTCACTTTTGAATCAATAACTTACTCAAATCAAACCTGACTTGAATCATGAATCATCTCATTCCAATGCAAAATCTTGGAAGATTATTCCCTATTTAAAGGGCGTTAAATTTCTCTGCCTATTGTCCTCTACTTGATTCTGATACTACAAGTCCCATGATCCTCAGCGGGACCTCTGTTGTTTTATATAAGGTAAACTACTCTTTGTCTATGGGCTTTGTAATATAATTAGGACCCTAGCGACCAGATGGCTGAAATTACAAACTGGAGAGCTGCTGAATAAAAAGCTAAATAAGTCAAAAACCACAAATAATATTAAATTAAAACCAATTATAAATTGTCTCAGAATATCCCTGTCTACATCATATTAAAGGTTAATTTAAAGGTAAACAACCCCTTTGTGTTAAGCAGACAGTGTGTAAATGTTGATAAATATATATAGATTACACAGCCCCTAGACAAGGAGGAGTGTATCATATATACCATGTAAAGATACAGACTCCCCCTAGTTACTTAATGTTAAACTCTGAAGAAACAGTTGTGTCCCAACTTCTACATTTCTCCTCGAACTGCAATAACGATATCACGGGAAAAGAAGAAAAGATTGTCAGCACACGGTCTCATGAAGTAAAAAGCATAGTTTCTTATGCCATTATAAATAAGTGGCTGCTATGTAATGATTTCGGGAATGCCCCTTAATTATTTAATCATAGGCTAATTGAGATGACGACGTTCATTTCTACACTTAGTAACAGCGCCATCTACTGGATCAATCCCTAAATACAACGTATAGAATGTAATAAGGCAAAAAACAAAATAACAAAAAGTAATAATCAAAAAAATAATAATCACAGCAGCTTTTTTCAAGCAGAATATACTGAAGCTGTTCTGTTCTCTGATAAATATATATAAATATATACAACATTCAGATCAAATGAGCAACACGAGGAGGAGTTAAAGTCATACACACGGGGACACGTAAGGGACACACAGATAAGGAACAAGAGAATGCGGCTGAAAATAGTTGTGGCTAAATGAATGTAAAATAAAATAAATAAAATAAGAACTTTCTGTGTCTGTGACTGGGGTCAGGCAATTCTTAATCCACATAATTAGCCATAAATCCAAGGCCCACGTTCAGTCCCTTCTCCAGAGAGTTGGACGTTCTCATTCATTTGGATTCTCACACGTTCCTTTCCTTTTCTCTTTCAAAATTCCCTTTAAGAACCAAAATTCTTTAATTATTTCTGGAGGGGTGAGGGCTGTTGTAATGGTTTCCTACTGGTGTGTCCAGTTTTTTATTGGTTATAGTGAAGCCTGTTGTGTATTTCTCAGACCTGCATCTAAACCCGCACCTGAAATTCCTCCTTTATTCCGCAGGGCACCTGCTTTTATTGTGCTGTAACTCACGGGTCGCCGACCCACTGCCGGATTCTGTTTTGAGGTGATGGTTCCTTTCAGCAGTGTCAGATCAGATACAATTATACCATAAAGTCTGACTGTACATGAGGGAGTGTTTGTGGGGCACATTAGATGTGATGGTTTATCTATTGGCTTTGGATATTTGGCACAATAGGTGATAAATGGCAACTCCTTGATTCAGATGAGATTGTTGTTCTGGTGCAGGAGATACATGGGAAGCAACACGTGTCATTAATCAAGTGATTTAATATATCAGCTCATTGTTTATCAGCAGAGAAAACTGGTCAATTTTGTTAATTGAGATCTCTGGGCAATAACGATAGAGACCCCTCTGTGACTGATCCGGGGTCTCCCAGTCGTTTGGTGCAGATGTTAATACTGATACAATTGCTGATATATTACTGATTGATACAATTGCTGATATATTACTGATTGATACAATCGCTGATATATTACTGATTAATACAATCGCTGATATATTACTGATTAATACAATCGCTGATATATTACTGAACTGATACAATTGCTGATATATAAGTAACTGATATAATCGCTGATATATTACTGATTGATACAATCGCTGATATATTACTTATTGATACAATTGCTGATATATTACTGATTAATACAATCGCTGATATATTACTGATTGATACAATTGCTGATATATTACTGATTAATACAATCGCTGATATATTACTGAACTGATACAATTGCTGATATATAAGTAACTGATATAATCGCTGATATATTACTGATTGATACAATTGCTGATATATTACTGATTGATACAATCGCTGATATATTACTGATTGATACAATTGCTGATATATAAGTAACTGATATAATCGCTGATATATTACTGATTGATACAATCGCTGATATATTACTTATTGATACAATCGCTGATATATTACTGATTGATACAATCACTGATATATTACTGATTGATACAATCGCTGATATATTACTGATTGATACAATTGCTGATATATTACTGATTGATACAATCACTGATATATTACTGATTGATACAATCGCTGATATATTACTGATTGATACAATCGCTGATATATTACTGATTGATACAATTGCTGATATATTACTGATTGATACAATTGCTGATATATTACTGATTGATACAATCTCTGATATATTACTGATTGATACAATTGCTGATATATTACTGATTGATACAATCTCTGATATATTACTGATTGATACAATTGCTGATATATTACTGATTGATACATTATTGATTATCCCATGATTAAGGCAATTGCTGTTATATTGCTGACTGAGGCATTTCTGATTGTTTTACTAATCGTAACTAGTTTTACTAATCTCATTGGTAATACAGCACACTCAGTGTATTCTGTGTGGTTTGTGAATTATTTCCGAGAGACTCATAGAACCTCAAGTAAAACAGCAGATAACAGATCAGCTCTGTACTATACAATGGGATTCTTCAGAGCTTATCTCTTATCTACTGTGAATTCTGATGGTGTCCCAATCTACTGTGTATCATGTGTTGAATATTTACATGTTTTTAAAATTTATTTGGGATTCATTTTGTAGCAACGCCCTCCTCGTCTTCTATCTTTGCTTGTCTAATTGCTTTATTGGCCTCTTTGCCCATAATTAAAGTCTTCTACATCTTGGCTAATTTGCATACCATGAATTCAGGTTTTTCTTTCTTGTTTTGGTGGTTAAACCCTAACAAAAATGGGGTTCCACTAGTGCACAGGCTACTGTTTCACAAGCCAAGCCAGGCAGTTGGCTACCAAACAAGCAGGGGTGGCACATTTCAAATAATTGTTGGGGGACAGTGGGGAAAAGTTGTTCCCAAGCAAAGGCCAAGGCAGTTTCTATTTGGGGCATTGCTGCCAAAGGGGCAAAAGGGTTTCTATGGCATTTTTATGCCCCTTGAGAACTGCCTCACAGGAAAAGCGACTACTGAGCAATTCAACAGTCTTAAGTAATGCTTCACATGTCTCCCATATGGTCTAGCGGTTAGGATTCCTGGTTTTCACCCAGGCGGCCCGGGTTCGACTCCCGGTATGGGAACTTGGCTTTTGTCATTCCAACTCCTTTCCAAGCCATTTGATCAACTAGAAAGTCCTTATTTGGCTGTGCCACAAAGCTATGGTTCCAGGCTGTTTGTGTGGAAACCCCACAGTTTAGTTACAAGAACCTGCACTTTTTAAGAGCGTGACTTCTGCAGTCGCCACCGCAGCACAGGGAATGAGGGAAAGGTGTATCCACCATGCAGGGCTGGGCCAAGGTATTTTGGCACCCTAGGCAAAGTCTTCAATCAGTGCCCCCCATCCGGTCCTGCATTACCATTTCCCACCTTTCCAATCATATTGCCCCTGTACCTGTGCCAGCACCTGTCATATTGCCTCCATTTGCACCTGTGCCAACTGCAGTCAGTCCCTCAGATTGTCCCCAATCTGTACATTGTGCCATCAGGAGCCAAAAATCCATCATATTGCCCTCAAACACGTGTACCTGTGCCAGCAGCCACCATATTGCCCCATGTACCTGAGCCAGCAGCAGCCAATCTCTCATATTGCCCCCAAATATGTACTTGTGCCAACAAGAGCAAAAAATCCATCATTTTGCTCCTAATCATCTTTTTATCTGTGCCAGAAGCAGCAGCCAAGATATTGCCCACAAATATGTACCTGTGCCAACAGCTGCAAAGAGAGAGCTGGGGAGGGATTCTGCCCACAGTACGAATCATGGGCAAGAACGGGTTGGAACAGGTGGTTTATAAAATTGAAAAACTATAAAAGGCCAAGCAAACCAGGGTTTGAGAAAAATAAAGAAATATTTTCCCTTAAAAGTGTGCCCCCACCATGATTGCACCATAGGCGGGCGCCTACTCTGCCTACCCCTAGTTCCGGCCCTGCCACCATGTCCTTTAGAAGATTAGGAATCCTACAGAGAAGAGCTGCTGCGTATCCTGTGCAGGCTCCTCCCTCTGCGCATCATGCTAGTATTGCTGCTAGGATTGCATGGAAAAACCATTTGAGAACAAACGCTAGAAAATGTGCTTCAAGCCGGAATTGAACCAGCGACCTAAGGATTTCTCTATTTACCCTACAGTCCTGCGCTCTACCAGCTGAGCTATCGAAAGCCCTAAACCTCCACATACAGTAGGTGCGTTAGATTCAGGTACTGACTCAGGTATGAAACATCATTTTGCCTTTTTTTGGTCCTAACTTTTCACTTACCCCTCGGTGCAGAGTCAGGCATTTCTGTCAATTTCGGCGCAGTTCTCACTAACTGGTAAATTGCTCCAACTGCGCATGCGACTATTCGTCTCCCATTCGACTTACCGAAGACCCGGAACATGGCTGCTGTGAACTGCGATCCCCGAATCCGGGTAGGGGTTTTTTTAGTTACAGGTTGAATTCTCCTGTAAGAGGGGCTTGGATCATTTCTTGGACAGTAGTGATGGGTGAATTTCTCCCATTTTGCTTCGCCGAGAAATTTGCTAAATGGTGAAAAATTCATGAAAAAACGTGAAACTCAAAAATGGACGGGGGCGTCCATTTTCGTGTTTCACGTTTTTTTTCGTGAAATTTTTCACCATTTTACAAATTTTGTGGCTGAAAAGTCGCTTGCATCAATTTTTACGCTGGGGTTAAAGTCAATGGGGCTTCCAAATAGGGTTGACACGCAGGGATTTTGACACAAACGACTTTTCGGACACACATCCAAAATTTTTTGTTACCGGTAAATTGTTGCGGGAGATTTGCAGGAATTTCAGCAAAACGCAGAAATTCGCCTCTAATTGATGCCATCCGAATTTATTCACCCATCACTATAGGACAGACATAATTAGGGAGCCCACATTTTATGCAGAAGTGAGTGACCCCCTGGAGGATTCAGCCAGTAATCCCACCAACAGACTAAAGCTGAACATAGACGCAAACATTTGATCTCTGATTCGTTCGATTTTCGGCCATGTGGGGAGTCCCAACATTTGGGGATCGGTCGTTGAGTTGATCGGACAGGTTAGAAGATTTCTGTTGGCTAATGATAATATGTCTGTAGGTATTGCCTGTGTGACTGTCACTTCTATCTGTCAGACATAAATTCCTATAATTGTGTCAGAACATCGGCATCTTTATTTCATCTGATTGGTTAGTGGCAGGTCGGGAGATTTCACTGAACAATCATTTGTCCGATTTGAAGGTAAATCTCTTTTCGTGTAGTTGTGACAAGTATCTGCTACTAGAAGCACCGTGTGTCTTCACCATTAAGATTGTGTGGCCCCACCGTGGGCCATAGGCACCTAGGGTTGCCACCTTTTAAAAGGAGGGGGCGGGTATAAAAGGACGGGCCCCGGCTGCAAAGGGGCGGGTCACGACAATTAAGGGGGTGGATCCATGGCACGTGATTGGCTGGGCCAGTCGTGATGTCAAAGGGGGCGGGGCCACAGCACGCGTTTGGACTCAAGCCAGCAGCAAAAAGGTAAGTTTTTACTGGGCTGGGTGCAGGCCACGGGCATTTGTTTGATGTATTACAAATTTACCGGCAGCTACATTGCCGGTAAATTTGTAACACTATAGGCACCTGATCTTTAACTGTCATTGTCCCAAATAGAAGATGTGCTAGAAGGAAATCCCTCCGGTCTCATATCTGCTCTTGGCTCAGCCGTGATTTCTACAATCAGACACGACCTGTAACCACCGCCCAATTGGCTCTTATTTGCAGCACAGAAAAAACAAATGGATTATAAAGGAGTTGGAATGACAAAACACAAGTTCCCATACCGGGAGTCGAACCCGGGCCGCCTGGGTGAAAACCAGGAATCCTAACCGCTAGACCATATGGGAGACATTGCTTCAGAGACTTCCCATGATGCAGTGCTGAAGAGGCAGAAAAATACCACAGAAACCCCTTTGCCCCTTTGGCAGTAATGCCCCAAATAGGAACTGCCTTGGCCTTTGCTTAGGAACAACTCAGCAGCTCAACCCACATTCCCGGGATTGTTAACGAAATGTCCCGACTTTTTCTTTGATCTCCTGCACTGAACAGCCAGAATAAATACAAAGTTTCTAACTTAATTTTGGCAGAGAGACCATAATACGTGGCAGTTGCATTTTGATACATTTATAACAATTTAGAATAAGCACCTAACAATTTAAGATAAGCAAAGAACGAACTGTAACAATTTAAGATAAGAAAAGAAAGAATTGTAAAGTTTCTAACTTAATTTTAGCCCATGCAGGTGCATTTTCATACATTTATAACAATTTAGAAATAATTTAGAAAGAATTGTAATAATTTAAGATAAGCAAAGAAAGAATTGTAACAGTTTAAGATAAGCAAAGAAAGAATTGTAACATTTTAAGATAAGCAAAGAAAGAATTGTAACAATTTAAGATAAGCAAAGAAAAAACTGTAACAAGTTAAGATAAGCAAAGAAAGAATTTTAATAATTTAAGATAAGCAAAGAAAGAACTGTAATAATTTAAGATAAGCAAAGAAAGCCTTGTAACAATTTAAGATAAGCAGGTCTCTTGGGGAAACTGTGACTTGCATCTTAAAGGGCAATTCACCTTCATTAGCAAAACTGTAATAACACATAAAAACCACAGAAATGTGTTCAAACTTTACCAAATTTTATAAAATGGGCATGATAATTAGGGGGTGTGGCCACAAAATAGACATGGTCAAAAAATCCCTCTTTCTATTTCCAATATGTTGGGAGGTGTGGCCCGGCCACTCCAGTATGTTTGGAAGCCCAATGTGGTTAAACACTGCCGGGAGGCCAGGTTTGGGCCACACAACTAGTTCCTACCTCTCTTCTTTAGGTGACTTGTAAAGCAGCAGCCTGTGCAGCACTGGAACCCCACTTTTGTAAGGGTTCAACCCCCATTTACTTGGGTAAGATAAAAGTTTTGGGGCTAAAGGGCTTACAGCAAGTTTGCCAGGAGCTGATTTACTTTGCCGTTAGACTCCCCTCAATTTGGGGGGGGTTAATTAGTTGCACCTGAACAAACAGTGTAAATAGAACCTATGGGTCTCCTGTGGGGCCTGTTTGTTTAAAAAGCTGCTTGTAATGGGGGGCTGTGTAAGTGGCTGCTTGGGTGCTGTGTAAGTGGGGGCTGTGTGGGATAATGAGGGGCAGAAAGAGTTAAGTGGGCCAAAGTGGAAAAAAAAGAAAGAGAAAAAAATTGCCAGTGCATAGTTTGCCTTTAAAAATAATTATTTAAAAATTGAGGTGTTAGTTCCACACTTTGGCCAAAACATGTAAGCTCACGTGCCACGTCATGTATGGCCACCTGTACACTATCAATTAGCATCAGAAATATGTAAATTCCCACAGCCACACCCCTTCTGCTGACGCCTGCCAATCAGAATCACAAATAGCTTGGTCTGAAATAACGGCCAATGGGTAATCAGTAATTTAAATAATATAGTTACATAGTTAAATTGGGTTGAAAAAAGACAAAGTCCATCAAGTCCAACCCCTCCAAATGAAAACCCAGCCCCATACACACACCCCTCCCTACTGTCACATAAATGATATATCCCCATATCTATACTAACTATAGAGTTTAGTATCACAATAGCCTTTGTATTATGTCTGTCCAAGAAATCATCCAAGCCATTCTTAATAGACTCACCTTTTTTGTATGGAAGGGGGTTTAGGGGGTCCATGATGTCAGCAGAGGGTTCCCGGGGTCCAGAATGATAATTGTGCTTTCTGTGTCAGAGAAGAACCAAATTCCTGGTTTGAAAACCGAAAATGTGTTGCTTAAAGTTACCAGGAGTAACATTTTTGCTTCCCCAGGTAACCAGAGGGGCACCTGAGTCACCCCTCAAATCATCTCATTGGCGCAGTCCGACGTATGTAGGTCAATTTGGGACAGAATTTCCTAGGTACTTACCTCTGGGCTGGGTGTGAGCAAATTGCCACTTTAGAAACGAAAATCTCTTGCTCCCTGAGCGGCACCAGCTCAGCACTAGTCCTATTTAATGCACTCATCCTGCACGGGGGGGTAATTTGGGCTGTATTTTGGGCTGACTGAGGAAGTGAAGTTGAAGGGGAAGGTCCCTGCTAAAACAAAAATGGATAATAATAAAATGATAATGTTACACAAGGAGTTTAAAAATAGCAAAACAGTTTGTTCCCATACCGGGAGTCGAACCCGGGCCGCCTGGGTGAAAACCAGGAATCCTAACCGCTAGACCATATGGGAGACATACATTGTAATCCGGGTCAGTCATACAAGACTGTAATTCAGTGGAAGAGGCTGTGAGTTGTAATTCCCATTAAAATGAGATGAATTGTTATAAAGGGCAACTAGAATGACAACATGTGAATATTAATTGGTGGCAAAAGTAACTGCTCACAGGGAAGTCAGAGGTGGATCTCAGCACCAGAGGGTGGGGCACTTAATTAATTAATTAATTAATTTACATAACTAGAGGGGAAAGCAGAAATATCGGAATTATAAAAAGAAAAAGTCAAGTCCTTCGAGCCGGAATTGAACCAGCGACCTAAGGATTGCTATGTTCCCTCTACAGTCCTCCGCTCTACCAGCTGAGCTATCGAAGGCTTGATGGGAGCAGCTGCTTTACTCTGGGCTTCTGGAATCTTCTCATGTTTCAATTGTTGTAGCTCCGCCTTGTTTTTTTTCACAGCCTATAGGAGGACACGAGTGTGGCCTGACAGTTGCAGGGAGTTCCCCCTCCCCCGTGCATGTGACTGTGTGTGTGTGAGAGCAGCTGCCATTCACGTTCCATATAAAGATACACTGAACTACAAATCCCATCATCCTCCACAGAAGAAACACACAGAGTGGGCTAGTGTCGCATTAGAGCTACTTGCCCAGGTTCTCAAGCCTCGGGGCCAGTTTTGTACCCAGCGTTTGTCATTGTCACCCCCCCTTACCTACTGCAGCTTCCCAGCAGCCCTGAATATATAATGGGGGTGGAACTTTCCAGCTGGGCCCCTTTGTTGCTCTTATAAAGGATCATGGGGGGAGGAGCAATTGATAAAGGATCATGGGGGGAGGAGCAATTGATAAAGGATCATGGGGGGAGGAGCATTAGCCGATTTATGAGCAAAAACTAAAGTCCTTCGAACCGGAATCGAACCAGTGACCTAAGGATTTCTGTATCTCCTCTACAGTCCTCCGCTCTACCAGCTGAGCTATCGAAGGCTTGATACCCGTGAGCCTCCTGCAGTGTTATTCCCATGTCAATAATCTGGGGGTGCTACTCACACAGTTTATTCCCAGGTCACTAATCTGGGGGTGCTACTCACACAGTGTTATTCCCAGGTCACTAATCTGGGGGTGCTACTCACACAGTGTTATTCCCAGGTCACTAATCTGGGGGTGCTACTCACACAGTGTTATACCCAGGTCACTTCTCTCTTACAGGGACCCCTCCTCACTAATCTGGGGGTGCTACTCACACAGTGTTATACCCAGGTCACTAATCTGGGGGTGCTATTCACACAGTGTTATTCCCAGGTCACTAATCTGGGGGTGCTACTCACACAGTGTTATACCCAGGTCACTTCTCTCTTACAGGGACCCCTCCTCACTAATCTGGGGGTGCTACTCACACAGTGTTATACCCAGGTCACTAATCTGGGGGTGCTATTCACACAGTGTTATTCCCAGGTCACTAATCTGGGGGTGCTACTCACACAGTGTTATACCCAGGTCACTTCTCTCTTACGGGGACCCCTCCTCACTAATCGGGGGGTGCTACTCACACAGTGTTATACCCAGACAGGACACGACTGTTGTATCTGTTCTTAAAAACAACAGGGGGCGCTGTAACATTAGAGGATACGAGTAATTGCTCATTATATTAC
Source organism: Xenopus laevis (assembly GCF_017654675.1). Classification (NCBI taxonomy): domain Eukaryota; kingdom Metazoa; phylum Chordata; class Amphibia; order Anura; family Pipidae; genus Xenopus; species Xenopus laevis. The sequence continues at coordinate 142,513,992 of NC_054380.1, read as the reverse complement.
ATTATGACTTATGAGAAGCACTGGGACATTTAGTTCTTTAACTGGGTAATTATAAGACAATAACCTATAAATGATGGTTTATTTGCCCTTTAGTGGCCCAGACCCAATGCTCTGTATCTATGTATTAGATTGTAAGCTCTTGATCTGTATGTTTGTTGTACAGGGCTACATACAGGGATGGAGCTGCTGCCCCACTGATACCTGATTGTTACCCCCCCCCCCAGACAGCACTGGGTCACATGGGCAGCAATATAAACAATAACACTGACTCCCGCTGTTGCCCTGACTGGGGGCAAATTCCAGTGGGGGCAATTTTACTCCCCAGGTGCCTTTGGGGCAAAAAAGGGGTTTGTCTATTCAATACTCGTCTCCATCCGTCATCAACACTATTGGTCCATGTGACACACTCTCATCAGGACTCATCAGCTGATTTCTTTAAAGACAAAGTAGACCAACTGCAATACGTTCCCTCCTTCCTGTTCCTCTGTCTTTGGGAGATCTCAGACTGTCTCAGACTCTTCATTCTCTTCCACTTCTCCCAACTTTGATTGAAGGATTGAATGAATTTCTCCCGAGTCGCTCTGGATACATTTTTACATCGGCTCCTGCTAATTATGAGAATATGGGGGTGAGCATCTTAAGACCAGCTCAAAAGTGAGTGTTACCCCTTTGGTACCTGCTTATACCCTGTGTGCCCAGTCACCTGACCCAAATTAACCATTAGACTGCCTCAGTCCTACCTGTTATATTAAACGCCTGACTCCCCAGCTGCGTAACAACTAATTACTCTTTAACCCCTTCAATTTACACAGCAGCTGCCAACCCATATACAGCCAATGGCTTAATCACTCTTCAGTCTATAGTCTATGAGCAGGACATGTAATTACCCAGCCAGTATACAGTACAGGAGATGGAGTCTCTAGGAGAGAATGTACCCCAGGAGATTGAATTTGGCTCATTCCCTGTGTATAGTCATGTTATTGGGGTACCCTCAAGCCTTCGATAGCTCAGCTGGTAGAGCGGAGGACTGTAGAACAAGAACAAAAATCCTTAGGTCGCTGGTTCAATTCCGGCTCGAGGGACTTGACTTTTTCTTTTCATAATTCCAATATTTCTGCTTTCCCCCTCTAGTTATGTTAATTAATTAATTAATTAATGAAGTGCCCCACCCTCTGGTGCTGAGATCCACCTCTGACTTCCCTGTGAGCAGTTACTTTTGCCACCACTTAATAATCACATGTTGTCATTCTAGTTGCCCTTTATAACAATTCATCTCATTTTAATGGGAATTACAACTCACAGCCTCTTCCACTGAATTACAGTCTTGTATGACTGACCCGGGTAAAATTGTATGTCTCCCATATGGTCTAGCGGTTAGGATTCCTGGTTTTCACCCAGGCGGCCCGGGTTCGACTCCCGGTATGGGAACTTGTGTTTTGCTATTTTCAAACTCCTTGTGTAACATTATCATTTTATTATTATCCATTTTTGTTTTAGCCGGGACCTTCCCCTTCAACTTCACTTCCTCAGTCAGCCCAAAATACAGCCCAAAGTCATGCTCATTATTAAAGGGGCAGTACTCCCCGTGCAAAATGAGTGCAATGAATAGGACTTTGTTCCTTTCAATGAAACTTCTTTTCCTCTAGTCTGAAGGGGAGGCCTCTGGTACGTGATTCTCTTTATGGGTAAAAAGGTCCCCTGCTATTTGTCTATAATGTCCTCTAATGTACTTGTAAAGTCTAATCATGTCCCCTCACAAGCGCCTTTTTTCCCCCAGAGAAAACAACCCCAACCTTGTCAGTCTCCCCTCATAATTTAACTCTTCCCTCCCTCTAACCAGTTTAGTTGCACTTAGTCTCTGCACTCTCTCCAGCTCATTTATATCCCTCTTAAGGACTGGAGTCCAAAACTGCCCCCATACTCCAGATGAGGCCTCACCAGGGACCTATAAAGAGACACAATTATGTTTTCATCCCTTGAGTTAATGCCCTTTTTTATGCAAGAACTTTATTTGCTTTAGTAGCCACAGAATGACACTGCCCAGAATTAGACAACGTGTTATCTACAAAGACCCCAAGATCCTTCTCATTTAAGGAAACTACCAACACACTGACATAATGTTACTCCTGTGATACCCCCGGCATGTATAGTGACTGCCTTGTACTTGCCCACCCACTTAGATTGTAAGCTCTATGGGGCAGAGACATTTTCCCACTTATCTCAGCATTTAATTATCAATGTTTTCTCTGTATATTGTATTGATCCCTGTCACTGAGAGCACAAGCAGCACTGTATCCATAACAATAACCAGACATGTCCCTGCAGTCTCCTGATTGGCTGCAACCTGCTGTCTTAAAGCTGTATGCAGTGTGGGGGCGGGGCACATAGGGATCTCTCAGAGGGGGATTAGCTCAAATGGTAGAGCGCTCGCTTAGCATGCGAGAGGTAGCGGGATCGATGCCCGCATCCTCCACTTTTACTGGCCATAGACATTACATTTTTGAAAAGAACTTTTCATTATTATTGGACTAATGTTATCCTAAAATGATTATTTAAATGTACAATTGGGGGATATCAAACACATCAAAAAACACAATTGCTTTGTAAACCTACAAATGTATTGTTATTGCTACTTTTTATTCCTCATCTTTTTATTCGGGCCTCTACTATCCATATTCGCATCTCTTATTCAAATCAGTGCATGGTTGCTAGGGGAATTTGGAGCCAAGTAACCAGATGGCTGAAATTGCAAACTGGAGAGCTGCTATATAATGCAAAAAACACAAGTAAATAAAAATAAAAAACAATTGCAAATTATCTTAGAACAATGTTCTCTACATCAAACTAAAATTTGACTGAAAGATTAGTAAATTAAAAGTGGAGGATGAGGGCATCGATCCCGCTACCTCTCGCATGCTAAGCGAGCGCTCTACCATTTGAGCTAATCCCCCTCTGAGAGAACCTTATGTGCCCCGCCCCCACACTGCATACAGCTTTAAGACAGCAGGTTGCAGCCAATCAGGAGACTGCAGGGACATGTCTGGTTATTGTTATGGATACAGTGCTGCTTGTGCTCTCAGTGACAGGGATCAATACAATATACAGAGAAAACATTGACAATTAAATGCTGAGATAAGTGGGAAAATGTCTCTGCCCCATAGAGCTTACAATCTAAGTAGGTGGGTAAGTACAAGGCAGTCACTATACATGCCGGGGGTATCACAGGAGTAACATTATGTGCTGAGCTGATTTTAGAAGATTCTAAGATATTAGAAGTATCCATCATAGTTAACAATTCCACTATCACCCCCTCTCCCCAGGCCCGGTGCCTTGGGGTTATCCTAGATTCTGCCCTGTCATTCACTCCTCATATCCAGTCACTTATTAAATCATGTCACTTCCACCTAAGGAACATATCCAAAATACCATCATTTATCACCCAAGATGCTGCCAAAATTCTTATTCACTCTCTTCTCATATCACGTCTAGACTACTGTAACTCTCTTTTAATTGGCCTCCCCCTCCAGAGACTGTCAGCTCTCCAGTCCATAATGAACACTGCTGCGAGGCTCATACACCTCAGCAACCGCTCCTCCTCTGCCTCGCCATTCTGTCAATCCCTGCACTGGCTTCCATTACCTTTCAGAATCAAATTCAAATTAATGACCCTGACATTCAAAGCACTTCATAACTCTGCCCCACCCTACATCTCTGAACTCATCTCTATATACTCACCCACTCGCTTACTACTCTCCTCTACTGACCTGCTACTCAACTCTTCTCTCAGGGGGTTCAGCTCTATCCAAAATAGTGGATTCTGTGCATCCCAAATGAAAACTAGGAATCCTAACCGCTAGTCCCTATGGGAGACACTAACTCACGAGCTTTAGTATATGAATGTTTCCTGCACATAAAGGTCACATCATATATGTCTGAACATATAGATTACATATAAAAAATAACAAACACACAAGTAACAAGGGACCATAAGAGCTTACAATCTAAAAGAATAGGTGTCCATACTAGAAGAGAGGATATGGCTGTATTCATTCTCAGGAGGGGTATGGGGGAAAATAAGAATTTCACTTACCTACTAAACGTCATTTCTTCTAGTCCCGACATGTCAGTACAGATTCCCTATCACATGACCTATTAGCCCACCTGACCAGTCATAGACAGGAGCCAAATAACTTGCCAAAACCTCTACTGACATGTCGGGACTAGAAGAAGGTCAGTGAAATTCTCATTTTCCACTGGCCACTTTCATGACATGGGAGCCAACACCTAAAGCCAAAGTAGGAGAATAATCCGAGCAGCTCACACCAGTGTTCCTAGAAGTCAACTCTTTGGCACCAGTTTCTGCAGGTTCGGTAGCCTTTTTAGGTCAATGGTTTGGCATGGGCCATAGCAGTCTTGCTAATCTCTGGTCTAGGGCCGTGTTGTACAGTATGTGTTATTTCAGGTTTTGCTAATGAAGGCGAAATTGCCCTTTAAGCTGTGAGTCTCGATACCCCCAAGAGACTTGTTTATCTTATAAGTTACAATTGTATCTCAGTGCAGGTGCTGAGTATTCAGGGTGCTGCCAAAAGCCTCTTATTTAATTACGTTTCAGAAACTCTTATTAGTTACAATTGTATCTCAGTGCAGGGGCTGAGTATTCCAGCATCTCTGCCAAAAGCCTTTCATTTAATTAAGTTTCAAAAGCTTAGTATCTGTTTCTGGCATCAGAGCAGTGCAGGAGATCAAAGAGAAACTTGGGACATTTCAGTAAGAATCCGGGACTGTGGACTGAGCTGTTAAAATCAGCGCTGTGCAACAGAAAACAGCACAGTTACTATTTGTAGGTATGTATTTTGTTGCTAGGGTCGAAATTTGCCTAGCAACCATGCATTGATTTGAATAAGAGACTGGAATATGAATAGAAATAGGAGGAATAAAAAGTAGCAATAACAATACATTTGTAGCCTTACAGAGCATTTGTTTTTTTACATGGGGTTCCCATTTATTATTCTGTGATCTTTTTTCACTGATTGCCCCCAGCACCTCTGGAATGTTGGGGGGCACCCCTCGCTAACACTTTCCTCTACGCTCCTTATAAACCACCTACAAGCTGAAGCCCTTCTCTAACCTTCCTCTGCAGCAACTCATCCTCCTCATATGCACTTATACCCCCCTTTCTGTGTTGTTCTTCTCTTCCTAATAGATTGTAAGCTCATTGGGCCAGGTAAAGCTCTTATTGTTATCTATTGTTATTGTATAACTTATTGCTAGGCCCCTGTTTCAGTCTCTACCATGTAAAGCACTGCTAGTGCAATTGTGGTGCTATAGAAATAAATACATACATAATTCAAAAGACCAATGGAAAAGTTGTTTAGAATGAGCCATTGTATAACACAGTGCTGTTCAACTGGCCCCCCTTATTCACACATTGCCTATAATACGTATAAGTGGTAACAGCCCCAGCATTGCCTTGTGTTCTCACTTGCAGCTCTGTCATTATTATTGTGTTAATATTCATTAAGAGAATATGAATTAGGGAGCACTTGCATCACTTACAGAAACAGTGGATGGTGCGCAGGGTCTGAAGTGTAAATCATCAATGAAAATGAAGAGCCAAAAATAATCTCGTTATGACCCCCTGTCTAACTGTTCTAAAAAAGCGTCTGACGCACGTTTCGCCCGCAGTGACCAGGCTTTATCAAATATTCATTAGGGTATTGAAATGATCTCTGGGTTCCACCGTTATCCTTATTGTACTCGTTTTCACCCTAGAGAGGAATTGACGTTAACGTAGAATGTATTTGCGTTCCAGACTGGAGCTCAGAATACCGTAATGGTTTGGCGCCAGGAATAACGCACGGCACACACACAAAGAGAGGTATAAACGACTCTTCTCAATATGTTCCTTCTGTTCATTCTTTCACTTTGTGCCCCTGATGAAGAACGCTGTATAATCGAAACGCGTTGGACTTTATGTAACTCTTGATCCAAAGCTTTCGATTTTGTTCATGTATATAATGGGCAGCCTCCTATTGGATTGCACCTCGCTTTTATATAGAGTGTGAGCCCTCTAATTCCCACTTTTTGTCAATTCATTCTACATGAACTCAGCAGGTCTGAGTTGGAGAACTTTTTTTTATTTGGACTTTTTACACCCTCAGTGTTTTATAAATCACAAAAAAATTTGGTTTTTTCCCCTTGTTGCTTAATGGCGTAATATAATCCTCTCGTAACAAAACCAGTATACAGTACAGGAGATGGAGTCTCTAGGAGAGAATGTACCCCAGGAGATTGAATTTGGCTCATTCCCTGTGTATAGTCATGTTATTGGGGTGCCCTCAAGCCTTCGATAGCTCAGCTGGTAGAGCGGAGGACTGTAGAACAAGAACAGAAATCCTTAGGTCGCTGGTTCAATTCCGGCTCGAAGGACTTATTTTTATTGTATTTTATATTTTGTGCCCAAATCAGCTGAGCACATAATGTTCCTCCTGTGATACCCCCGGCATGTATAGTGACTGCCTTGTACTGCCCATAAACACAAAGTCGTATGAATCAAAGTTTCATTTTATTTTCAGACCTCATGGGGATCGTCCTGACATTTTCTGTATCATTTCGTTTGGTTGTTTAGTCGATAGGACAGATCAGAAGATTTCTAATGATAATATGTCTGTATGTATTGCCTGTGTGACCATATCACTGTGTGACTGTCACTTCTATCTGTCAGACATAAATTCCTATAATTGTGTCAGAACATCGGCATCTTTATTTCATCTGATTGGTTAGTGGCAGGTCGGGAGATTGCGACGTCCAATCGTCCATCCAATACAAGACTAAAATCTGCACGGCCAGCTTTACCCTCCCACTTAGATTGTAAGCTCTATGGGGCAGAGTCATCCTGCCACTTATCTCATTTAATTATGAATTTTGGTCCCTGCAGTCTCCTGATTGGCTGCAACCTGCTGTCTTAAAGCTGTATGCAGTGTGGGGGCGGGGCAAACAGTACTTTATCAGAGGGGGATTAGCTCAAATGGTGAGGTAGCGGGATCGATGCCCGCATCCTCCATGTTTTAAAACTGTTTTGGGAAGAAAATGAAATTTTTTAACCATTTTCTTCCAACGTTTGTAATATGGTGTAAAGTCTTCCCTCAGCTCAATGTTTCCTTCAGTCTCCATTCACCCCAGTTTTAGTAGCAGTATAGGGGGGCTCATTAGCATATTCATGGGATCAGCAGCCTATTGTCGGGGTACAAGTCCTGTTTTCTGTATAATCAGAAATGAATATCAATAAATTTATAAACAAGAAAAACAGTTTATATTTGTTTTCTATTTGTTAATGACTACGAATAGTGATGTGTGAAAATTGTTTCGCCAAGTTTCACTGCAAAAATGACTCCCAAAAAATGTCCGGCATCAAAAAAACATTTTGTCCCCCATAGACTTCAATGCATTGAATGAAACAGGTCTGAGTCTCCATTATAAACTCTTATGGGCGTGGCCTCACTACATATTATATTGTTTATTATGTCACTTTTGTCCAATGGCGTTTGTCTCCCATACGGTCGATCAGTTACGATTCCTGGGTCACCGACAGCCTGGGTTCAACACCTTGTATGGGAAAATCATAGGGATCAACTATTTTGGATTCGATCCGAATCCTTTGAGAAAGATTCGGCCGAATATAAAACCGAATCTGAATCCTAATCTACATATGCAAATTAGGGATGGGAAGGGGAAAACATTTTTACTTCTTTTGTGTCAAAAAGTCATGTGATTTCCCTCCCCGCCCATAATTTGCATATGTAAATTAGGATTCGGCCGAATCCGAATCCTGCTGAAAAAGGCAGAATCCTGGCCAAATCCCGAACCAAATCCTGTATTCTGTACATCCCTAGAAAACAAAGACCCAGCCCATTGCTAGACATACCCTCAAAGTGATGTTTCTATATAAGGGTAAAACCCGCACCCCCTTACATATAACCCAGGATTTCATCCTATGAGCAGGACATGTAATTACCCAGCCAGTATACAGTACAGGAGATGGAGTCTCTAGGAGACAATGTACCCCAGGAGATTGAATTTGGCTCATTCCCTGTGTATAGTCATGTTATTGGGGGACCCTCAAGCCTTCGATAGCTCAGCTGGTAGAGCGGAGGACTGTAGAACAAGAACAGAAATCCTTAGGTCGCTGGTTCAATTCCGGATCGAAGGACTTATTTTTATTGTATTTTATATTTTGTGCCCAAATCAGCTCAGCACATAATGTTACTCCTGTGATACCCCCGGCATGTATAGTGACTGCCTTGTACTTGCCCACCTACTTAGATTGCAAGCTCTATGGGGCAGAGACATTTTCCCACTTATCTCAGCATTTAATTGTCAATGTTTTCTCTGTATATTGTATTGATCCCTGTCACTGAGAGCACAAGCAGCACTGTATCCATAACAATAACCAGACATGTCCCTGCAGTCTCCTGATTGGCTGCAACCTGCTGTCTTAAAGCTGTATGCAGTGTGGGGGCGGGGTTCACCTGTACAAGCAGAGGGGGATTAGCTCAAATGGTAGAGCGCTCGCTTAGCATGTGAGAGGTAGCGGGATCGATGCCCGCATTCTCCATGTTTTTTTTTTATCTGTCCCCAAAAAATAGAATATTGCAAATACAATAATCCAACCAATTCAAATTCAATTTCCCACCAGAACCAATAGCAATTGTGGCTGGATTTTTTTGGAGTAAAACTGGTGCAAATACGATCTTCATATTCACAAACAGAAAAGCACCAAAATGCCGACTCAACCGCCACTTTCATATTCTGGTAAAAGAAGGAACAGTTTCCGACACTTTTGTGAATATGTCGTTAAAACAACAAAAAAGGGAAGAAAATGAAATTTTTTAACAACATTTTCTTCCAACGTTTGTAATATGGTGTAAAGTCTTCCCTCAGCTCAATGTTTCCTTCAGTCTCCATTCACCCCAGTTTTAGTGACAGTATAGGGGGGCTCATTAGCATATTCATGGGATCAGCAGCCTATTGTCGGGGTACAAGTCCTGTTTTCTGTATAATCAGAAATGAATAACAATAAATCTAGAAACAAGAAAAACTGTTTATATTTGTTTTCTATTTGTTATCGACTATAAATAGTGATGTGTGAAAATTGTTTCGCCAAGTTTCACTGCAAAAATGACTCCCAAAAAATGTCCAGCATCAAAAAAACATTTTGTCCCCCATAGACTTCAATGCATTGAATGAAACAGGTCTGAGTCTCCATTATAAACTCTTATGGGCGTGGCCTCACTACATATTATATTGTTTATTATGTCACTTTTGTCCAATGGCGTTTGTCTCCCATACGGTCGATCAGTTACGATTCCTGGGTCACCGACAGCCTGGGTTCAACACCTTGTATGGGAAAATCATAGGGATCAACTATTTTGGATTCGGTCCGAATCCTTTGAGAAAGATTCGGCCGAATATAAAACCGAATCTGAATCCTAATCTACATATGCAAATTAGGGATGGGAAGGGGGAAAACATTTTTACTTCTTTTGTGTCAAAAAGTCATGTGATTTCCCTCCCCGCCCATAATTTGCATATGTAAATTAGGATTCAATTCGGTACGGCGGGCAGAAAGATTCGGCCGAATCCGAATCCTGCTGAAAAAGGCACAATCCTGGCCAAATCCCGAACCAAATCCTGTATTCTGTACATCCCTAGAAAACAAAGACCCAGCCCATTGCTAGACATACCCTGAAAGTGATGTTTCTATATAAGGGTAAAACCCGCACCCCCTTACATATAACCCAGGATTTCATTCTATGAGCAGGACATGTAATTACCCAGCCAGTATACAGTACAGGAGATGGAGTCTCTAGGAGAGAATGTACCCCAGGAGATTGAATTTGGCTCATTCCCTGTGTATAGTCATGTTATTGGGGGACCCTCAAGCCTTCGATAGCTCAGCTGGTAGAGCGGAGGACTGTAGAACAAGAACAGAAATTCTTAGGTCGCTGGTTCAATTCCGGCTTGAAGGACTTGGTGTATTTTATATTCTGTGCCCAAATCAGCTCAGCACATAATGTTCCTCCTGTGATACCCCCGGCATGTATAGTGACTGCCTTGTACTTACCCACCTACTTAGATTGTAAGCTCTATGGGGCAGAGACATTTTCCCACTTATCTCAGCATTTAATTGTCAATGTTTTCTCTGTATATTGTATTGATCCCTGTCACTGAGAGCACAAGCAGCACTGTATCCATAACAATAAGCAGACATGTCCCTGCAGTCTCCTGATTGGCTGCAACCTGCTGTCTTAAAGCTGTATGCAGTGTGGGGGCGGGGCACATAGGGTTCTCTCAGAGGGGGATTAGCTCAAATGGTAGAGCGCTCGCTTAGCATGCGAGAGGTAGTGGGATCGATGCCCGCATCCTCCATGTTTTTAAACTGTTTGGGTGGATTCAAACCCAAAAATAGAATATTACAAATACAATAACCCAATTATCCTCTGATTGTCCATCTGATTTGTTCTTTTACTCCTTTATTTCATCTGAATGTAGGGTTGACACCTTTTTTGGAAAAAAATAACGGCCTTCCTATATATTTAGATTTTTCCCCTATTAATAACATTGGGGCCAGGCCAGTAAAATACTGAATGGTTAGTGGCAGGTCAGAAAATTGCGACGTATGATCATTCCTCGAATACAAGACTAAAATGTGCACGACCAGCTTTACCCACAGACTTAGATTGTAAGCTCTTTCGGACAGATATATTCTTGCACTTATCTCAGCATTTAATTGTCAATGTTTTCTCTGTATATTGTATTGATCCCTGTCACTGAGAGCACAAGCAGCACTGTATCCATAACAATAACCAGACATGTCCCTGCAGTCTCCTGATTGGCTGCAACCTGCTGTCTTAAAGCTGTATGCAGTGTGGGGGCGGGGCACATAGGGTTCTCTCAGAGGGGGATTAGCTCAAATGGTAGAGCGCTCGATTAGCATGCGAGAGGTAGCGGGATCGATGCACCGCATTTTTTAAAAGAACTTTTCATTATTGTTGGACTAATGTTAACCTAAAATTATTATTTTAATGTACAATTAGGGGATACCAAACACATCAAAAAACACAATTGCTTTGTAAACCCACAAATGTATTGTTATTGCTACTTTTTATTCCTCATCTTTTTATTCAGGCCTCTGCTATCCATATTCCCATCTCTTATTCAAATCAGTGCATGGTTGCTAGGGGAATTTGGAGCCTAGTAAGCAGATTGCTAACTGGAGAGCTGCTAAATAACACAAAAAACACAAATACTTAAAAATGAAAAACAATTGCAAATTATCTTAGAATAATGTTCTCTACATCAAACTAAAAGTTGACTGAAAGATGAGTAAATTAAAAGTGGAGGATGCGGGCATCGATCCCGCTACCTCTCGCATGCTAAGCGAGCGCTCTACCATTTGAGCTAATCCCCCTCTGAGAGAACCCTATGTGCCCCGCCCCCACACTGCATACAGCTTTAAGACAGCAGGTTGCAGCCAATCAGGAGACTGCAGGGACATGTCTGGTTATTGTTATGGATACAGTGCTGCTTGTGCTCTCAGTGACAGGGATCAATACAATATACAGAGAAAACATTGACAATTAAATGCTGAGATAAGTGGGAAAATGTCTCTGCCCCATAGAGCTTACAATCTAAGTGGGTGGGTAAGTACAAGGCAGTCACTATACATGCCGGGGGTATCACAGGAGTAACATTATGTGCTGAGCTGATTTTAGAAGATTCGAAGATATTAGAAGTATCCATCATAGTTACCAATTCCACTATCACCCCCTCTCCCCAGGCCCGGTGCCTTGGGGTTATCCTAGATTCTGCCCTGTCATTCACTCCTCATATCCAGTCACTTATTAAATCATGTCACTTCCACCTAAGGGACATCTCCAAAATACCATCATTTATCACCCAAGATGCTGCCAAAATTCTTATTCACTCTCTCATCATATCGCGTCTAGACTACTGTAACTCTCTTTTAATTGGCCTCCCCCTCCTGAGACTGTCACCTCTCCAGTCCATAATGAACACTGCTGCGAGGCTCATACACCTCAGCAACCGCTCCTCCTCTGCCTCGTCATTCTGTCAATCCCTGCACTGGCTTCCGTTACCTTTCAGAATTAAATTCAAATTAATGACCCTGACATTCAAATCACTTCATAACTCTGCCCCACTCTACATCTCTGAACTCATCTCTATATACTCACCCACTCGCTTACTACTCTCCTCTACTGACCTGCTCCTCAACTCTTCTCTCAGGGGGTTCAGCTCAATCCAAAATAGTGGATTCTGTGCATCCCAAATGAAAACTAGGAATCCTAACCGCTAGTCCCTATGGGAGACACTAACTCACGAGCTTTAGTATATGAATGTTTCCTGCACATAAAGGTCACATCATATATGTCTGAACATATAGATTACATATAAAAAATAACAAACACACAAGTAACAAGGGACCATAAGAGCTTACAATCTAAAAAAATAGGTGTCCATACTAGAAGAGAGGATATGGCTGTATTCATTCTCAGGAGGGGTATGGGGGAAAATAAGAATTTCACTTACCTACTAAACGTCATTTCTTCTAGTCCCGACATGTCAGTACAGATTCCCTATCACATGACCTATTAGCCCACCTGACCAGTCATAGACAGGAGCCAAATAACTTGGCAAACCCTCTACTGACATGTCATACCCTCTAAGTTAATCACTAAACTTAGAGCCCTGGACATTAATTCCTCATTTTGCAACTGGATTATGGACTTTCTGACCAACAGACCACAGCATGTCAGGTCAGGCCACATCTGCTCCACTAACATCACACTCAACACTGGTGTACCACAGGGCTGTGTGCTGAGCCCCTTCCTCTACTCCCTCTTCACCCACGACTGCAGACCTGTAAATGGATCTAACACCATTATTAAGTTTGCAGACGATACCACGGTGATTGGTCTCATCAGCAACAATGATGAGACTGCCTACAGGGAAGAGGTCCAGCATCTAGCCACTTGGTGCACGGAAAATAATTTGCTCCTTAACACCACCAAGACCAAGGAGCTCATTGTGGACTTCAGGAAGAAGAAGAGAAGTGGCTCCCATGATCCCATCCACATAAACGGGATGGCTGTTGAACCTGTGTCATCCTTCAAGTTCCTGGGAACCCACATCTCGGAGGACCTGTCCTGGACTACCAACACCTCCAGCCTGGTCAAGAAGGCTCACCAGCGCCTCTTCTTCTTAAGAATACTAAAGAAAAACCAGCTGTCCTCAGCCATCCTAGTGAACTTTTATCGCTGCACAATAGAGAGCATCCTGACCAGCTGTATCACAGTGGGGTATGGGAGCTGCTCTGTTGCTGAGCGCAAGGCGTTGCAGCGGGTGGTAAAAACTGCCCAGCGCATCCGCTTCCATCCATTGAAGAAGCACTGTCTTCGTCGAGCACGCAGTGTTCTTAAGGACTCCTCTCACCCTGCCCACAGACTGTTTTCTCTTCTGCCTTCAGGCAGGCGTTTCAGGTTACACCGGACAAGAACCAGCAGACTGAGCAACAGTTTCTTTCCTAGAGCTGTCTCCATACTGAACTCTGCACCTTACTGACTCCTTTAAACCCCCCCCCACCTTACACTATCCCCATTACCATTGCACATTCAATATTGTACTGCAGCAACCTGTACATTTGTTCATCTGCTTGTAACTACTGATTATAGTTACTACAAACTGTATATTATGTTCATATGACTGTAATCACTCTGTAAATATTATCCAGTTCATTCTTGTACATACCAATTATAATTTATACCTTATCCTGCACTTACTGCTTATTGCACTACTGGTTAGACCTAAACTGCATTTCGTTGCCTTGTACTTGTACTTGTGTAATGACAATAAAGTTGAATCTAATCTAATCTAAAATCTCATATCACGTCTAGACTACTGTAACTCATGTGACTACTGTTGGCTCATTCCCTGTGTATAGTCATGTTATTGGGGGACCCTCAAGCCTTCGATAGCTCAGCTGGTAGAGCGGAGGACTGTAGAACAAGAGCAGAAATCCTTAGGTCGCTGGTTCAATTCCGGCTCGAAGGACTTATTTTTATTGTATTTTATATTTTGTGCCCAAATCAGCTCAGCACATAATGTTCCTCCTGTGATACCCCCGGCATGTACAGTGACTGCCTTGTACTGCCCATAAACACAAACATAAAGTCGTATGAATCAAAGTTTCATTTTATTTTCAGACCTCATGGGGATCGTCCTGACATTTATTGTATCATTTCGTTTGGTTGTTTAGTCGATAGGACAGATCAGAAGATTTCTAATGATAATATGTCTGTATGTATTGCCTGTGTGACCATATCACTGTGTGACTGTCACTTCTATCTGTCAGACATAAATTCCTATAATTGTGTCAGAACATCGTCATCTTTATTTCATCTGATTGGTTAGTGGCAGGTCGGGAGATTGCGACGTCCAATCGTCCATCCAATACAAGACTATAATCTGCACGGCCAGCTTTACCCTCCCACTTAGATTGTAAGCTCTATGGGGCAGAGTCATCCTGCCACTTATCTCATTTAATTATGAATTTTGGTCCCTGCAGTCTCCTGATTGGCTGCAACCTGCTGTCTTAAAGCTGTATGCAGTGTGGGGGCGGGGCAAACAGCAATTTATCAGAGGGGGATTAGCTCAAATGGTAGAGCGCTCGCTTAGCATGCGAGAGGTAGCGGGATCGATGCCCGCATCCTCCATGTTTTTTTTACAAATACAATAATCCACCAATTCAAATTCAATTTCCCACCAGAACCAATAGCAATTGTGGCTGGATTTTTTGGAGTAAAACTGGTGCAAATACGATCTCCATATTCACAAACAGAAATGCACCAAAATGCCGACTCAACCGCCACTTTCATATTCTGGTAAAAGAAGGAACAGTTTCCGACACTTTTGTGAATATGTCGTTAAAACAACAAAAAAGGGGAAGAAAATGAAATTTTTTAACAACATTTTCTTCCAACGTTTGTAATATGGTGTAAAGTCTTCCCTCAGCTCAATGTTTCCTTCAGTCTCCATTCACCCCAGTTTTAGTAGCAGTATAGGGGGGCTCATTAGCATATTCATGGGATCAGCAGCCTATTGTCGGGGTACAAGTCCTGTTTTCTGTATAATCAGAAATGAATAACAATAAATCTAGAAACAAGAAAAACTGTTTATATTTGTTTTCTATTTGTTATCGACTATAAATAGTGATGTGTGAAAATTGTTTCGCCAAGTTTCACTGCAAAAATGACTCCCAAAAAATGTCCAGCATCAAAAAAACATTTTGTCCCCCATAGACTTCAATGCATTGAATGAAACAGGTCTGAGTCTCCATTATAAACTCTTATGGGCGTGGCCTCACTACATATTATATTGTTTATTATGTCACTTTTGTCCAATGGCGTTTGTCTCCCATACGGTCGATCAGTTACGATTCCTGGGTCACCGACAGCCTGGGTTCAACACCTTGTATGGGAAAATCATAGGGATCAACTATTTTGGATTCGGTCCGAATCCTTTGAGAAAGATTCGGCCGAATATAAAACCGAATCTGAATCCTAATCTACATATGCAAATTAGGGATGGGAAGGGGAAAACATTTTTACTTCTTTTGTGTCAAAAAGTCATGTGATTTCCCTCCCCGCCCATAATTTGCATATGTAAATTAGGATTCAATTCGGTACGGCGGGCAGAAAGATTCGGCCGAATCCGAATCCTGCTGAAAAAGGCACAATCCTGGCCAAATCCCGAACCAAATCCTGTATTCTGTACATCCATAGAAAACAAAGACCCAGCCCATTGCTAGACATACCCTGAAAGTGATGTTTCTATATAAGGGTAAAACCCGCACCCCCTTACATATAACCCAGGATTTCATCCTATGAGCAGGACATGTAATTACCCAGCCAGTATACAGTACAGGAGATGGAGTCTCTAGGAGAGAATGTACCCCAGGAGATTGAATTTGGCTCATTCCCTGTGTATAGTCATGTTATTGGGGGACCCTCAAGCCTTCGATAGCTCAGCTGGTAGAGCGGAGGACTGTAGAACAAAAACAGATATCCTTAGGTCGCTGGTTCAATTCCGGCTCGAAGGACTTATTTTTATTGTATTTTATATTCTGTGCCCAAATCAGCTCAGCACATAATGTTACTCCTGTGATACCCCCGGCATGTATAGTGACTGCCTTGTACTTACCCACCTACTTAGATTGTAAGCTCTATGGGGCAGAGACATTTTCCCACTTATCTCAGCATTTAATTGTCAATGTTTTCTCTGTATATTGTATTGATCCCTGTCACTGAGAGCACAAGCAGCACTGTATCCATAACAATAACCAGACATGTCCCTGCAGTCTCCTGATTGGCTGCAACCTGCTGTTTTAAAGCTGTATGCAGTGTGGGGGCGGGGCACATAGGGATCTCTCAGAGGGGGATTAGCTCAAATGGTAGAGCGCTTGCTTAGCATGCGAGAGGTAGCGGGATCGATGCCCGCATCCTCCATGTTTTTAAACTGTTTGGGTGGATTCAAACCCAAAAATAGAATATTACACATACAATAACCCAATTATCCTCCGATTGTCCATCTGATTTGTTTTTTTACTACTTTATTTCATCTGAATGTAGGGTTGACACCTTTTTTGGAAAAAAATAACGGCCTTCCTATATATTTAGATTTTTCCCCTATTAATAACATTGGGGCCAGGCCAGTAAAATACTGAATGGTTAGTGGCAGGTCAGAAAATTGCGACGTATGATCATTCCTCGAATACAAGACTAAAATGTGCACGACCAGCTTTACCCACCCACTTAGATTGTAAGCTCTTTGGGACAGATATATTCTTGCACTTATCTCAGCATTTAATTGTCAATGTTTTCTCTGTATATTGTATTGATCCCTGTCACTGAGAGCACAAGCAGCACTGTATCCATAACAATAACCAGACATGTCCCTGCAGTCTCCTGATTGGCTGCAACCTGCTGTCTTAAAGCTGTATGCAGTGTGGGGGCGGGGCACATAGGGTTCTCTCAGAGGGGGATTAGCTCAAATGGTAGAGCGCTCACTTAACATGCAATAATCCACCAATTCAAATTCAATTTCCCACCAGAACCAATAGCAATTGTGGCTGGATTTTTTGGAGTAAAACTGGTGCAAATACAATCTCCATATTCACAAACAGAAATGCACCAAAATGCCGACTCAACCGCCACTTTCATATTCTGGTAAAAGAAGGAACAGTTTCCGACACTTTTGTGAATATGTCGTTAAAACAACAAAAAAGGGAAGAAAATTACATTTTTTAACAACATTTTCTTCCAACGTTTGTAATATGGTGTAAAGTCTTCCCTCAGCTCAATGTTTCCTTCAGTCTCCATTCACCCCAGTTTTAGTAGCAGTATAGGGGGGCTCATTAGCATATTCATGGGATCAGCAGCCTATTGTCCCACACCTCCCAACATTTTGGAAGTAAAAAGAGGGACAACATTTTTTTTTCCGCACGTAGTGCAGCAATTTTTTGACCACACCCCTTTCTGTGGCCACACCCCCTAATTACCATGTTTGTTTTACAAAATTTGGCAGGTTATGAAAGTTTGAAAATATTTCTCCTTATCTAAACTGTGTTTTTGTGTCTCAAAATTGTTACAAAGTATCTTATTTGCACCTGTTAGCTGTTCTGGGCTCTCTGCTAAAAGCCAATTAAGTGAGAAACTTTGTTTCTTTTTGTGGCTGTTCAGTGCAGAGAAAAGAGGGACTTTCCAGTACAAATGAGGGACTGCGGGTTGAGCTGTCAAAAGAGGGACTGTCCCTCCGAAAAAGGGACAGTTGGGAGGTATGTTGTCGGGGTACAAGTCCTGTTTTCTGTATACAGGAGGTAGGACATATAACACAGCCAATGAATCATGACCTATAAGATCACATGACTTCCTCCTCACCACAGTTATTTTTTGTCCTAATGGACAGGGAGGTAGAATCTCCCTCCTCAATCTTTTTTATTTTTTGGTGAATTTTGAGAGAAATCAAACACAGTTTTTGTTTTTTCTTTTGAATTTCTTTTGTTTATTTTTTACCTCTGTCTGGAGACAAAGGGATGATTCCCAGTTAATGGAGAAGATTTTACCTGATGCCTCAAGACGCATAATCTGTAAATTATCGTTTATTGGGAAGAAGTGCAGGTGTGGGCATATCCATGGTCCTAGCCCTGTGCTAAAATAGCCCCCTGCTATATGTCCAGCGAGACACAAGATTCAATCTAGTGCTTTTTGGGAACAGACTCAGGTGTGGGCTTCCCATATTGTTACCTGTGAGCTTTTTGGACTCCCCTTTTCTTTTGACTTACGTGAGACTTTACAGAACTTCTGCAAAAGGCCCATGGGTATGTACAGTATATGGACTAGTTATAACAGCCTGAAGCTGGTGAGGCTGATTCTTCACTATGTGTTTTAAAATGCTCAGTGCACTGGGAAGTCTGCATGTTAATTAGCTAATTATGTCCCTCAGCTGAGAGCTATCAGGGCTTTGGCTGGAGTTTCCATCCAGCTAATTAGTCACTATCTGATAAGGTGCAGGTGAGCCTTTTGGCCCCATTGCTATTGCTGTTTGATATTTTAAGTTTTGTATGGGTGAACCTGTATCTTCTGTGCAGACAGAGGTTATATTGGCTCATGTTACTGAGGCACCTCCAGGAATGGCTACAGGTTGCACTGATCAAGCAGTATGGCACCTCCTTCCTTTCTTGTCTGCTACTAACAAGCAGTGTTCCACCTGTCTGGATATTCCTGCTGACAAGCCTGAGCTATCTGGTAAGGTGCCTGTGTTCCTCTGACTTCTTGTATTATCTGAAGTCTTATGTTGTGAGCTGCAAAATGCAGTATTGGCTCTTGATACACAAGGTACTGTCAGTACTGGCTGGTGAATCTCTCTGCTGAATCAGGGTGGTACCTGAATCCGGTGAGTATCAGTGGCGGAACTACCGGGGGAGCAGGGGGTGCGAGTGGGCCAGGGCCCCCCAGCAGTCCGTTCGCCACTGAAAATGTGGCCAAATGCAGGCGTACGGAGGGGGGGCGGGGCCCGGCTGTGCATCACCCACCAGGGCCCGCCCCCCTCTAGGATCGCTTCTGGTGAGTATGATTTATCAGCAGGCCTGGACTGGCAATCTGTGGGTTCTGGCAAATGCCAGAGGGGCTGCTATAAGGTCCCATAGAAAGTCACTCTTTAGTTGGCTGTTTGGGCCTCTATGTGGGCTGATTGGGCCTCTGAAATGCCAGGGACTATTTTAATTCTCAGTCCGGACCTGTTTATCAGTATCCACTGTGTGTTTGAAACATTCATTACTCTGGGAAGTCTGCATGTTAATTAGCTAATTATGTCCCTCAGCTGAAAGCTATCAGGGTTCCAGCTGAAGTTCCATCCTGCGGACTAGTCACTGCTATCAGGTAAGGGGCAGATACTCCTCCGGGCCTCTTTGCTATTGTTGTTTCTATTGTTCTCTGTGCAGACACACAGGTTATATTTGCTTTTTATTACACTGGGTGCTTGCAGGGTTGGCTGGAGGCTTGCACTTCTGAAGCAGTATGGTAGCCCCTTCCTTCCTTACAATGAGTGTCTGCCACCAAGGATCTGACTGGATTATTCCTACTGACTAGCGCATATTATCTGGTTATGTGCCGGTGTTCCTCTGACTTCTTGTATTGATGTCATCTGAGGTCTTAGGTTTGTGAGCCCAAGTTCTCTGGGCAGACCCAGTAGGTAAGTGTGATCTTATTACACCTGGTATTTCCAGGACTGGCTATGGGTTTGTTCTGCTGTAGCAGCATTGTACCCCATTTTTTCCTATGATGTTTCCACACTTAACAGGCAGTGTTCCGATTTATATGGTGTATTTTTGTGTGATGTAGGCCTTCTCTTAGACATTCTATTCCCATCTGGTGGCTTTTGTTGGGAGCTCAGTTGTAGTTATACTACATCTACTGAGTTTTGGTGGCTGTAGGTTTCCCTTCTTTAATTGTTGGTAGATTGAAGGGCACTTACTGTTATGTCTGCTGGCATCGTAACATGCTTGAAGCCAGCTTGTAGTCTATGGCCCTTTGTGTGGCCTCGGGCCTCTCGCCAGGGAACTGGGTTTGTGTGGCCTCTGGCTTTCATTACGGCCCTTGGCTTGGGTTAGAGCCCTTGTTTTGGTCCATGGCTAATGGGTCTGCTGGACTTTTTCCATGGCCCTCGACTCATGGGTCTGCTGGCCTTTTACAAGGGCCCTTGTTCTGCTGGCCTGTTGCATAAGCCTTTTGCTCATGTTGTCTTTTACCCTTGGCACATTTGTTTAGTTGACCTTTTACCAGGGTTATTGTGGCTGCGGGCCTGTTTTCATGGCCCTTAACTTAGGTGCTTTCTTGCCTTTTACCAGGGTTTTTGGGCTATTGGCCTTTTTCCGTTGCCCTTGGCTAAGGTGGCCGCTAGTTTTTATTATAGTCCTTGGGGGCTTGTGGCTACCAGCCTTTGCTGTGACCTATGGTAGATAGGCTACTGGCTAGGTGGTGGCGGCTACTGTTCTTGCTGTGGCCCTTGGTGGGCATGTCTGTTTGCCTTGCGGCAATCCTTGGCAGGACAACAGCCATTGGTTTTGTCTTGTCTACAATCCTTACAGGTTCTGGTCACCCAACAGCCTGGGTTCAACACCTTGTATGGGAAAATCATAGGGATCCACAGAATTCACTATTTTGGATTCGGCCAAACCCCCAAATACCTCGAGAAAGATTCAGTCGAATACAGAACCGAATCCTAATCTTCATATGCAAATTAGGGGTGGGAAGGGGAAAACATTTTTACTTGTTTTGTGTCAAAAAGTCATGTGATTTCCCTTCTGCCCCTAATTTGCATATGTAAATTAGGAATCGATTCGGTACGGCCGGGCAGAAGGATTTGGCCAAATCCGAATCCTGCTGAAAAAGGCACAATCCTGGCCAAATCCCGAACCAAATCCTGTATTCTGTACATCCCTAGAAAACAAAGACCCAGCCCATTGCTAGACATACCCTCAAAGTGATTTTTCTATATAAGGGTAAAACCCGCACCCCCTTACATATAACCCAGGATTTCATTCTATGAGCAGGACATGTAATTACCCAGCCAGTATACAGTACAGGAGATGGAGTCTCTAGGAGAGAATGTCTTAAAGCTGTATGCAGTGTGGGGGCGGGGCACATAGGGTTTTCTCAGAGGGGGATTAGCTCAAATGGTAGAGCGCTCGCTTAGCATGCGAGAGGTAGCGGGATCGATGCCCGCATCCTCCACTTTTACTTTAATAATGGCCATAGACATTACATTTTTTTAAAAGAACTTTTCATTATTGTTGGACTAATGTTATCCTAAA
This sequence comes from Xenopus laevis, assembly GCF_017654675.1. Classification (NCBI taxonomy): domain Eukaryota; kingdom Metazoa; phylum Chordata; class Amphibia; order Anura; family Pipidae; genus Xenopus; species Xenopus laevis. Next base: position 142,492,544 of record NC_054380.1, on the reverse strand, counting down.
ATTATTATTTAAATGTATAATTGGGGGATACCAACCCCATCAAAAACACAATTGCTTTGTAAACCTACATATGTTTTGTTATTGCTACTTTTTATTCCTCATCTTTCTATTCAGGCCTCTCCTTTCTCTTATTCACATTAGTGCATGGTTGCTAGGGGAATTTGGAGCCAAGTAACCAGATTGCTGAGATTGCTAACTGGAGAGCTGCTATATAATGCAAAAAAACCACAAATAGTTAAAAATGAAAACCAATTGCAAATTATCTTTGAATATTGTTCTCTACATCATACTAAACGTTGACTGAAAGATGAGTAAAGTAAAAGTGGAGGATGCGGGCATCGATCCCGCTACCTCTCGCATGCTAAGCGAGCGCTCTACCATTTGAGCTAATCCCCCTCTGAGAGATCCCTATGTGCCCCGCCCCCACACTGCATACAGCTTTAAGACAGCAGGTTGCAGCCAATCAGGAGACTGCAGGGACATGTCTGGTTATTGTTATGGATACAGTGCTGCTTGTGCTCTCAGTGACAGGGATCAATACAATATACAGAGAAAACATTGACAATTAAATGCTGAGATAAGTGGGAAAATGTCTCTGCCCCATAGAGCTTACAATCTAAGTAGGTGGGTAAGTACAAGGCAGTCACTATACATGCCGGGGGTATCACAGGAGTAACATTATGTGCTGAGCTGATTTTAGAAGATTCTAAGATATTAGAAGTATCCATCATAGTTAACAATTCCACTATCACCCCCTCTCCCCAGGCCCGGTGCCTTGGGGTTATCCTAGATTCTGCCCTGTCATTCACTCCTCATATCCAGTCACTTATTAAATCATGTCACTTCCACCTAAGGAACATATCCAAAATACCATCATTTATCACCCAAGATGCTGCCAAAATTCTTATTCACTCTCTCATCATATCACGTCTAGACTACTGTAACTCTCTTTTAATTGGCCTCCCCCTCCAGAGACTGTCACCTCTCCAGTCCATAATGAACACTGCTGCGAGGCTCATACACCTCAGCAACCGCTCCTCCTCTGCCTCGCCATTCTGTCAATCCCTGCACTGGCTTCCGTTACCTTTCAGAATCAAATTCAAATAAATGACCCTGACATTCAAAGCACTTCATAACTCTGCCCCACCCTACATCTCTGAACTCATCTCTATATACTCACCCACTCGCTTACTACGCTCCTCTACTGACCTGCTCCTCAACTCTTCTCTCATTACCTCCTCACATGCTCACATTCAAGACTTTGCAAGGGCTGCACCCCTCCTCTGGAACTCTCTCCCACCTTCTGTCCCACTTTCTCCCAACCTTTCTGCTTTCAAGAAATCTCTTATACGCACTTCTTTCGAGAAGCCTCCCCTCACTCTGCTTAACTACCAAATGTAATACCACATACAGTACCACATCTCTCACTCACTTAATTCTGATCCTGCCCACTCTCACACCTTGTGTATTACTCCCTTCCCTTTAGATTGTAAGCTCCTTTGCACAGGGCCTTCCTCACCTTTTGTACTGGTATTGGTTGTGATATATGTAACTCCATATGTTCTATGTAATTCATGTAGTTGTATAAACAAATTTACTTTATAGCGCTGCAAAATATGCTGGCGCTATATAAATATATAATAATAAAAAGCTGTATGCAGTGTGGGGGCGGGGCACAAAGTTTTCTCTCAGAGGGGGATTAGCTCAAATGGTAGAGCGCTCGCTTAGCATGCGAGAGGTAGCGGGATCGATGCCCGCATCCTCCACTTTTACTTTACTCATCTTTCAGTCAACTTTTAGTATGATGTAGAGAACATTATTCTAAGATAATTTGCAATTGGTTTTCATTTTTAATTATTTGTGTTTTTTTGTGTTATTAAGATTTTTACTCAGCAGCTCTCCAGTTAGCAATTTCAGCCATCTGGATACAAATTCCCCTAGCAACCATGCGCTGATTTGAATAAGAGATGGGAATATGGATAGCAGAGGTCTGAATAAAAAGATGAGGAATAAAAAGTAGCAATAACAAAACATTTGTAGGTTTACAAAGCAATTGTGTTTTTTGATGGGGTTGGTATCCCCCAATTGTACATTTAAATAATCATTTTAGGATAACAACAACAATAATGAAAAGTTCTTTTAAAAAACTTGATGTCTATGGCCATTATTAAAGTAATAATAGTGGAGAATGCGGGCATCGATCCCGCTACCTCTCGCATGCTAAGCGAGCGCTCTACCATTTGAGCTAATCCCCCTCTGAGAGAACCCTATGTGCCCCGCCCCCACACTGCATACAGCTTTAAGACAGCAGGTTGCAGCCAATCAGGAGACTGCAGGGACATGTCTGGTTATTGTTATGGATACAGTGCTGCTTGTGCTCTCAGTGACAGGGATCAATACAATATACAGAGAAAACATTGACAATTAAATGCTGAGATAAGTGGGAAAATGTCTCTGCCCCATAGAGCTTACAATCTAAGTAGGTGGGCAAGTACAAGGCAGTCACTATACATGCCGGGGGTATCACAGGAGTAACATTATGTGCTGAGCTGATTTGGGCACAGAATATAAAATACACAAAGTCCTTCAAGCCGTAATTGAACCAGCAACCTAAGGATTTCTGTTCTTGTTCTACAGTCCTCCGCTCTACCAGCTGAGCTATCGAAGGCTTGAGGGTCCCCCAATAACATGACTATACACAGGGAATGAGCCAAATTCAATCTCCTGGGGTACATTCTCTCCTAGAGACTCCATCTCCTGTACTGTATACTGGCTGGGTAATTACATGTCCTGCTCATAGAATGAAATCCTGGGTTATATGTAAGGGGGTGCGGGTTTTACCCTTATATAGAAAAATCACTTTGAGGGTATGTCTAGCAATGGGCTGGGTCTTTGTTTTCTAGTGATGTACAGAATACAGGATTTGGTTCAGGATTCGGCCAGGATTGTGCCTTTTTCAGCAAGATTCTGATTTGGCCAAATCCTTCTGCCCGGCTGTACCAAATCGAATCCTAATTTGCAAGGGCAGGGATGGAAATAACTTGACTTTTTGACACAAAAGAAGTAACAAAAAATTCCCCTTCCCATCCCTAATTTGTATATGTAGATTAGGACTCAATGACTTTGGGCTGTATTTCGGGCTGACTGAGGAAGTGAAGTTGAAGGGGAAGGTCCCGGCTAAAACAAAAATGGATAATAATAAAATGATAATGTTACACAAGGAGTTTAAAAATAGCAAAACAGTTTGTGCCCATACCGGGAGTCGAACCCGGGCCGCCTGGGTGAAAACCAGGAATCCTAACCGCTAGACCAGTGATCCCCAACCAGTAGCTCGTGAGCAACATGTTGCTCACAGTGCCTTCAAAGCAGGAGCATATTTTTGAATTTGAGGCTTGGAGGCAAGTTTTGGTTGTATAAAAAACAGGCGCACTGCCAAACAGAGCCTCAATGTAGGTTTACAATCCACATAGGGGCTACAAATGGCCGATCACAGCACTTATTTGGCACCCCAAGAACATTTTTCATGCTTGTGTTGCTCCTCAACTCCTTTAACTTCTCAATGTTGCTCACGGGTACAAAAGGTTGGGGATCCCTGCGCTAGACCATATGGGAGACATACATTGTGATCCGGGTCAGTCATACAAGACTGTAATTCAGTGGAAGAGGCTGTGAGTTGTAATTCCCATTAAAATGAGATGAATTGTTATAAAGGGCAACTAGAATGACAACATGTGATTATTAAGTGGTGGCAAAAGTAACTGCTCACAGGGAAGTCAGAGGTGGATCTCAGCACCAGAGGGTGGGGCACTTCATTAATTAATTAATTAACATAACTAGAGGGGGGAAAGCAGAAATATCGGAATTATGAAACGAAAAAGTCAAGTCCTTCGAGCCGGAATTGAACCAGCGACCTAAGGATTGCTATGTTCCCTCTACAGTCCTCCGCTCTACCAGCTGAGCTATCGAAGGCTTGAGGGTACCCCAATAACATGACTATACACAGGGAATGAGCCAAATTCAATCTCCTGGGGTACATTGTCTCCTAGAGACTCCATCTCCTGTACTGTATACTGGCAGGGTAATTACATGTCCTGCTCATAGAATGAAATCCTGTGTTATATGTAAGGGGGTGCGGGTTTTACCCTTATATAGAAAAATCATGTTAAATTAACAAATGTCTGGATCTTTCCATAGTAAGTCCCTACCAAATGATGAGTTTTTTCCATACCGGGAGTTAAACTCAGGCCGCCTGGGGGAAAACTAGGGATGCAACGAATCCTGAATTCAGTTCCGGAATGGACCAGGATTCAGCCTTTTTCAGCAGGATTAGGATTTGGCCAGATCCTTCTGCCATGCTGAACTGAATCCAAATCCTAAATTGCATATTTTAATTAGGGGCGGGGAGGGAAATCACGTGATGTTTTGTCACAAAACAAGGAAGTAAAAAATATTTTCCCCTTCCCACCCCTAATTTGCATATGCGGTTCGGTATTTGGCCGAATCTTTAGTGATGGACTCGGGGTTTCAGCTCTATCCAAAATAGTGGATTCTGTGCATCCCAAATGAAAACTAGGAATCCTAACCGCTAGTCCCTATGGGAGACACTAACTCACGAGCTTTAGTATATGAATGTTTCCTGCACATAAAGGTCACATCATATATGTCTGAACATATAGATTACATATAAAAAATAACAAACACACAAGTAACAAGGGACCATAAGAGCTTACAATCTAAAAGAATAGGTGTCCATACTAGAAGAGAGGATATGGCTGTATTCATTCTCAGGAGGGGTATGGGGGAAAATAAGAATTTCACTTACCTACTAAACGTCATTTCTTCTAGTCCCGACATGTCAGTACAGATTCCCTATCACATGACCTATAAGCCCACCTGACCAGTCATAGACAGGAGCCAAATAACTTGGCAAACCCTCTACTGACATGTCGGGACTAGAAGAAGGTCAGTGAAATTCTCATTTTCCACTGGCCACTTTCATGACATGGGAGCCAACACCTAAAGCCAAAGTAGGAGAATAATCCGAGCAGCTCACACCAGTGTTCCTAGAAGTCAACTCTTTGGCACCAGTTTTTGCAGGTTCGGTAGCCTTTTTAGGTCAATGGTTTGGCATGGGCCATAGCAGTCTTGCTAATCTCTGGTTGATGCTGAGGGTGAGCTGCTACCAGTGATCTGATGTATTAGTGACCTTTATATCTGGGGGTTGCCATGCATTGCATCTGGCTGGGCATCAATGGCCTAGTCTTTTTGGTATTGACCAGGCCGGTTCCGTGAGCTCTCTCCTTGTTCTCCGTTCCAGTTATACATTACGGTTCCCTCACCGGCCCAGAGCTTCCCCCTTGGTCCTCTCCCTTGAAGTCCTGGTGGCATCTGACTAGTGGAGGCTCCTTCCGAAACCAAAGGCGACTGTTATAGGCAGAAGAGTGAGCCAAGACTGGGACCTTGGGGTTTACTCTGGGTTTTGGGATACCATTTGTTACACTAGTGCTGTCCCCTTAATCCTCATTATCACAATGAAATAGAGTTGTATAAATTTCATATTTTGGAACAAAGAGACCAGTCTCTGATGGATAATGGCTACAAATAATAATAATGACAATAATAATTGGCCCAAAATGACTAAATGATTCCTGAAATGAATTCTCTATTCATTGCTTTAACAAAATCCAAGTCCTTCGAGCCGGAATTGAACCAGCGACCTAAGGATTGCTATGTTCCCTCTACAGTCCTCCGCTCTACCAGCTGAGCTATCGAAGGCTTGTTGTGCCCCCTGGTTCTACTCTAAGGATTTCCAGTAGTTACATGTGCTCTAGTTACATGGGTGCTGGTGGGGTCAGCTTTGGGTGCTTCTCTTCAGGCTGAAATACACACGTGAGACAAGTTCCTATCAGACATCTGCCTTAAAGTGATACACACACACTATCAGTGCTAGAGCTGTTGTTCTGGCTGGGCGTATAGCAGTGCCAAGCAGCTGCAGAAAGAGATTGCGCTACAGTACTGGCGTATGGGCGGTTCATACAATCACTGGGACTGGATTATCACTACAAGTTACAGCAGTTCATAATTAAACTCTGTATTTAGTATTTAATTGGGGACTTAAAACCATGAAGGTTAAAGGGGATCTAATTTAATAATAAATAAAATAAATATAATATAAGCTTCATCTCACTGAAATAAGAAACTTTCTAAGTATAATTAGTTAAATATTCGGTATCATTTATATAATAATCAAGTTACTCAGCAACCTGTCACTCTCCATGCAGAGGGCTGGGTCAGATTTTGATTGACAGTTAGGTCTAATATGGAAGCTCTCAGTGCTTGTCCTGCATTTGAGAAGTGCACTTATCCTTTTTATCCTAACCAATAAGGGTTCTTTAAGCCTCCACTGTAAATAAGTATCGGAATTGTCTAGTCCCACCCACTGCTTGTTACAAACCTAATGACCCCACCCTATAAACTGTGACCCCCTGCCTGACCCCTCTGACTCACTACTTCAGTTACTGACTCCTTGTACCTTCCCCTGGAAGCTGCCATCAACATTCTAGTCTCAGCCACTGCTTTCCCTTCACCCAGTAAACTGCTATCAGAGTGTTCTGGTCCCACCTTCTAGGCCCAGACTGGCAATCAGTGTGTTCAGGCAAATGGCGGAGGAACTGCTGTAAGATTTACTAGACACTCACCTTTTATTGGTCCTTAGGGGGCCGTTTGGACCACTCGGTACTTGGAATACAGGGCCTGTTTTAAATCCCAGCCCTGGCTAGGGTTACCACCTTTCTGTGGTGATAATACAGGAACTCAGCACTCTCAGTAGTTGAGGGTGTATTCCATCTGGCCCTGGTGCACTGACTAGATTGAGCTGAACCATCAGTGCTCCTATCAGATCTTGGAACTCTGGCTCCTCTGTTGTATCATTATTTAAGGGAGCCAAACTTTCAACCAACATCTTTTTACTAATAATATACTTTAAAATCTTTTTGGGATTAGTCCTAGCCTCTCCTGGAATACACTCCTCATTTTCTATCTTTGCCTTCTAGATGGCTGATAAATGTCCCAGCTGTCCCACATATCTTGAAAGCCTTAAAAGCAGGTCTTTTCTTACCAACCTCAAACCAACACTTCTATCCAACTACAAAGGTTTTGCTTTGCGGCAATGTTATTTGTGAACATCGATTTGTTATAAAGACATCCCATATTTGTTCTGGGTTTAACCGCGTTAATATGTTGCAGCAGCGCCGTTTCTGGGGAAGGAGCCGCCTGAGGCAGCTCCTGCAATGCCGCCCCCCCGCACCGACTTACCTGTCGGCAAGGGGAGGCAGGAACACGATTGCGGAGAGCGCAATTGCGCTCTCTCGCAATAGCGCAGCCGAATTTCCGGTTTAAAAACCGGAAATTCGGCTCTTAAAGGTGCAGGAGCGGCTTTTTGCCGCCCCTGGAATCCTGTCTGGCGCTGCCACCTGAGGCGAGCGGCTCAGCTCGCCTCATTGGCGGAGCGCCCCTGTGTTGCAGAGATGCCCTTATACTGGCATAGTTTGCCACTCTAACATCTAGTGCCTCAGTTACTCCCTTATAGAGTTGTTTCTGCAAGATAATCTCAAAGGAGATCGTGTTATGATCACTATTCCCTAAATGCCCCTCACCCACACAAATGCTAGAGATGAAATCAGTATTATTAGTTATTAAAGGGATACTGTCGTGGAAAAACGACATTGATCCACAATGGAGTATAGAACATACACAGCAGCATAAAGGAAGCATATACTCACAGCACGTATAGGCTGAATCCCCACAGGCTAGGGAATAGACAGCAGAGAGTAAGTTGACAGCATGTGATGGGTATTGCCCAGTTTTCAGGATATCTTCCAGTGGCAGACTAGGGGAACTCCTGACATCCCTATCTCAACACTTGGTTCCTTACTCTGGGTCAGTACAATTCAAAGGTAAAGAGCCACACTCACACCAATCACTGTTTGAAGTCACAGGTGCACGCTGTCTCCTCTCTGCAAAGGGTTCTCACACATGGATTGAAGTAACTGCAGCAGCACTCTGTTCTGTGATAAATGATATTTATTCGTGCATCGGCAACGTTTCGAGCTATACCAGCTCTTTATCAAGCCAATCTTACTCTGGGTCAGTAATACCCTGGGACAGGGTCGGACTGGGGGGCCCGGGGCCCACCGGGACTGCTGTCCAGGGGCCCCCCTCTGGCCCCCCGCAGCCCTACAAAATTGCGTCTGCCCAGCAACACCGCCACTCGGCGCATGCGCAACAGCGCCGTTTGACGCGCATGCGCAACAGCGCCGTTCGCCGCGCATGCGCAGGCGGCGCTGCGCATCGCCGGAAAAGATTTTTTTTCCCGTGATTGGAAATATTTAGAGACGGGTTCTGGCCCGGCGGGGGCCCACGAGGGTCGGGCCCACCGGGTTTTTTCCCGGTTTCCCGGCGGGCCAGTCCTACACTGCCCTGGGATCTTAATCCCTTTAATCTCCTCGGCAGAGCCTTGAGCTGCTCAACTAATTAACCTCTCTATCACTCCTAGAGCGATCTATAAAATGAGTATAGCTGTCTAATTACTAGGGCCAAAGCACCTAGGGTCAACACTACCCATTCCCTTCCAGCCTGCTTGGTTGGGCTAAAGCAATGAACCCAGAGCACATGGTTCCTAAACCTTTTATACTGTGGCACAGTGCCATCTGGTGTACACTGTCTGAACTACAGGGGTTACATAAGCACAAGGTCCCCATAAGGACCCACTGAGGTGTCCATATTACTAGGGATGTGTCTGTAAAGTGTAAGGGTGTCTAAGATTTTCACATCCCTACATATATATATATATATATATATATATATATACACACACACAATTCAATTCAATTCAAAAGTATTTTATATAGATAGTTTATTATATTTGTTTACACAAAAATGAATGGCAGAAACACAGTAGTATTGCAGGCAGGAAAGGAGCGCAGTGTGTGTGAGGTGGATATTAGCAGAGGGAACTCACAGCTCCTTTAGCTCATCTAGTAACCAGTACAACTAACTAGGAAGGCAACAAGGAGAGAAAGTCCCCCCCTTCAAAGGAGAGCAGAGAACAAACTTACAGAAGGGGAGGAGCTTTGATAGTGTCTGTGGGAGGAGCTAGTGCAGCTGTAGAGCAGGACGTAGGAAAGTGAAAGTAATTGGTTCCCTGCAAACCATGTGACCTCTCTCCTCCAAACATCACACGCATGGGCAGAGAGGGAGGGGCTATATTCTCATGTCGTAGTGCAGGGACCTGGCTTTTCATTACAGAGTGGCTGCCTCCAAGCACACAGGTAATGCTGTGACACAAACCCAAACATATAATATTGCAATTAAATTAAAACACAAAATATAACAATTTCCCAAATTCTTTTCCTTCCTCACTGCCACTAGGTCTTCCTGTATATTGTATTGATCCCTGTCACTGAGAGCACAAGCAGCACTGTATCCATAACAATAACCAGACATGTCCCTGCAGTCTCCTGATTGGCTGCAACCTGCTGTCTTAAAGCTGTATGCAGTGTGGGGGCGGGGCACATAGGGTTCTCTCAGAGGGGGATTAGCTCAAATGGTAGAGCGCTCGCTTAGCATGCGAGAGGTAGCGGGATCGATGCCCGCATCCTCCACTTTTACTTTAATAACATGGCTGTGAGTGTGATTTAGATATTAGGGTATAAGAAGTGACCAATATCAAACTGATCCTATTGTTTGGCCAGAGTGGGAGTCCATGAGAACTGTGCCAATGAGCCAATGTGGTCCCAGTCCAGGTGGGATTATCAGTCAGGTAGGGCTGTTGGAGGGCCCAATACATGGGCAGATAAGCAGCATAACTCTGTATCATATAATGTAAGAGTGGTTTATCTGACCATTTATATGCTTACAACTTACTTGCTTAAAATCATATTAACTTTACAAAATAAAAAATCACCAACTCCTTATGTTTCAAATACACACAAACCCTTTAGATTGTAAGCTCCTGTGAGTAGGAACATCAGATCCTATTCTTTACTCTGTAACCCTTGTTTGTTACATGACTGTATGACCCTGTTCCTTATAAATAAATGTAAAGTGTAACTTGCTGGCACAATAGAAATACAATGAGCCCCTACATTCTGCAGTTATAAGAGATATACAGCCATTATTTGCCCCAAACTAGCGCTGTCCCCTAAATCCTAATTAGTTATGTAAATTCCATAGCTTGGAACAAAGAGACCAGTCTCTGATGGATAATGGCTACAAAAAATAATGACAATAATTAATGGCCCAAAATGACTAAATGATTCCTGAAATGAATTCTCTATTCATTGCTTTAACAAAATCCAAGTCTTTCGAGCCGGAATTGAACCAGCGACCTAAGGATTTCTATGTTCCCTCTACAGTCCTCCGCTCTACCATCTGAGCTATCGAAGGCTTGTTGTGCCCCATGGTTCTACTCTAAGGATTTCCAGTAGTGATATGATCATGTGATCTAGTTATTACTAACCTCAAAACCAACACTTCTATCTAACTACAAATGTATAAAATGTATGAATGGCTGCCCCATGGCTACACAGCAGCTTGTTTATATAAACTATAGTAGTACTTATCTGTTATCTACTGTGTATCCTGTGCTTGAATGGCTGCCCCCATGGCTACACAGCAGCTTGTTTATATAAACTATAGTAGTACTTATCTGTTATCTACTGTGTATCCTGTGCTTGAATGGCTGTCCCCATGGCTACACAGCAGCTTGTTTATATAAACTATAGTAGTACTTATCTGTTATCTACTTTGTATCCTGTGCTTGAATGGCTGCCCCCATGGCTACACAGCAGCTTGTTTATATAAACTATAGTAGTACTTATCTGTTATCTACTGTGTATCCTGTGCTTGAATGGCTGCCCCCATGGCTACACAGCAGCTTGTTTATATAAACTATAGTAGTACTTATCTGTTATCTACTGTGTATCCTGTGCTTGAATGGCTGCCCCCATGGCTACACAGCAGCTTGTTTATATAAACTATAGTAGTACTTATCTGTTATCTACTGTGTATCCTGTGCTTGAATGGCTGCCCCCATGGCTACACAGCAGCTTGTTTATATTAACTATAGTAGTACTTATCTGTTATCTACTGTGTATCCTGTGCTTGAATGGCTGCCCCCATGGCTACACAGCAGCTTGTTTATATAAACTATAGTAGTACTTATCTGTTATCTACTGTGTATCCTGTGCTTGAATGGCTGCCCCCATGGCTACACAGCAGCTTGTTTATATAAACTATAGTAGTACTTATCTGTTATCTACTGTGTATCCTGTGCTTGAATGGCTGCCCCCATGGCTACACAGCAGCTTGTTTATATAAACTATAGTAGTACTTATCTGTTATCTACTGTGTATCCTGTGCTTGAATGGCTGCCCCCATGGCTACACAGTAGCTTGTTTATATAAACTACAGTAGTGTTTCAGTAAGAAAAAACAACAGTTTTACCAGTCCAGTTTCAACACTACATTTTATTTTCATTACTTTAAAAGACTTTAAATTTTTTGGTGTTGCTGTTCCTTTAAGAAGAACTGCCTCATGGGAAGACTCATGAATACTGATAAATTGCATTTTTCACCAGATTTCCAAGCAAACAATGTAAAAAAAATGTTGTGCATAGTAAAAGATTTGTTGTTCACAGACTTCAATGAATTTGCCAAATCTTTTCCATTTCACAAATTTTCGGTGAAGCAAAATGGTTGAGATTCGCCCATCACTGCTCCTACGCAAGTCAATAAATACAAGAGAACAAATCCTATGTCTCCCATATGGTCTAGCGGTTAGGATTCCTGGTTTTCACCCAGGCGGCCCGGGTTCGACTCCCGGTATGGGAACTTGTGTTTTGTAATTGCAACTTGTTTACAAGTCATGTGATCACTCCATGCAACTGGCCAGAGTGGGAGTCCATGAGAACTGTGCCAATGAGCCAATGTGGTCCCAGTCCAGGTGGGATTATCAGTCAGGTAGGGCTGTTGGAGGGCCCAATACATGGGCAGATAAGCAGCATAACTCTGTATCATATAATGTAAGAGTGGTTTATCTGACCATTTATATGCTTACAACTTACTTGCTTAAAATCATATTAACTTTACAAAATAAAAAAATCACCAACTCATTATGTTTCAAATACACACAAACCCTTTAGATTGTAAGCTCCTGTGCATAGGGCCCTCTCATCCTATTCTTTACTCTGTAACCCTTGTTTGTTACATGACTGTATGACCCTGTTCCTTATAAATAAATGTAAAGTGTAACTTGCTGGCACAATAGAAATAGGATGAGCCCCTATTTCTTCTACGTCCCGACATGTCAGTACACGTGGGCATTGCCCCTCCCAGACCTGGAGGTAGGACCTATAACACAGCCAATCAAAATGAATCATGACCTATAAGATCACATGACTTCCTCCTCACCACAGTTATTTTTTGTCCTACTGGACAGGGAGGTAGGATCTCCCTCCTCACTTTTTTATTTTTTTGTTGAATTTTGAGAGAAATCAAACACAGTTTTTGTGTTTAAGAGCAATGATTTTGCATGGATTCCCTACATTTGCTTTAACAAAATCCAAGTCCTTCGAGCCGGAATTGAACCAGCGACCTAAGGATTTCTATGTTCCCTCTACAGTCCTCCGCTCTACCAGCTGAGCTATCGAAGGCTTGTTGTGCCCCCTGGTTCTACTCTAAGGATTTCCAGTAGTGACATGATCATGTGATCTAGTTCTTACTCACCTCAAAACCAACACTTCTATCTAACTACAAAGGTTTTGCTTTGTGGCAGTGACGTTCCTTGCTTACAAGGGGGATATTCTGACATCAATTTTTTATAAAAACATCCCATTTTTGTTCTGTGTTTAACCCTGTGAAAAGCATTTCCCACTTAATATGTCACAGAGATGCCCTTATACTGTCACAGTTTGCAATTGTCTGAAATGTAGTGTTTTAGTTGGTCCCTTATAGAATTGCTTCTGCAACAGAATCTCAAAGGAGACCATGTTATGATCACTATTCCCTAAATGCCCCTCACCCACACAAATGTTAGACATGAGTTCAGTATTATTAGTTATTACAGGTACAAAAGAGAATTATTCCTAGTTGGTTCTTGAATGAGTTGAAATAAAAAGTTGCCATTCATTATATTTACAAGCCCCTTAGCTTTTTCTGACTTGGCAACCCCATTACCTCAGATAATTGAAGTCACCCATATTAATAACTTGATCTCATCACTTATACTGGGGGTGTATCATACACCAATAATGATGTTCTTTATAGTATAGTATGGGTTAACACTTTCACTGCCATGTGCCACAAGAAACACTAGCCTTCCATTATGTGTAGGAGGGGGATTAGCATGCGAGAGGTTGTGGGATCGATGCCTGCATCCTCCACATTTTTTAACAAGTGTACCCAAACATACTGTAGAACAGGGGTCCCCAACCTTTTTCCACCTGTGAGCAACATTTAGATGTAAAACGAGTTAGGGAGCAACACAAGCATGAAAAATGTTCCTGGGTGGTGCCAAATAAGGGTTGTGATTGACTATTAGTAGCCCCTACATGGACTGGCAGCTACAGGAGCCTCTGTTTAGTAGAACACCTGGTTTTTATCCAACCAAAACTTGCCTCCAAGTCTGGAATTCAAAAATAATCACCTGTTTTGAGGCCACTGGGAACAACATCCAAGGGGTTGGGGAACAACATGTTACTCATGAGCTACTGGTTGGGGATCACTGCTGTAGAATATAACAAATAAAATAAAACACAATTCTAAAAAATGTAAGAGTGGCTTATCTGTCCATTTATATGCTTAGAACTTATTTGCTTAAAAATATCTTAACTTTACAAAATAAAATATCACCAACTCCTTATGTTTCAAATACACACAAACTAATGGCTCAAAATTACTACATTATTCCTGAAATGAATTCTCTATTCATTGCTTTAACAAAATCCAAGTCCTTTGAGCCGGAATTGAACCAGCGACCTAAGGATTACTATGTTTCCCCTACAGTCCTCCGCTCTACCAGCTGAGCTATCGAAGGCTTGTTGTGCCCCCTGGTTCTACTCTAAGGATTTCCAGTAGTGACATGTGCTCTAGTTACATGGGTGCTGGTGGGGTCAGCTTTGGGTGCTTCTCTTCAGGCTGAAATACACACGTGAGACAAGTTCCTATCAGACATCTGCCTTAAAGTGATACACACACACTATCAGTAGGGATGTAGCGAACTGTTCGCCGGCGAACTTGTTCGCGCGAACTTCGACCGTTCGCGTCCGCCTAATGTTCGCGAACGTTTGGGAACGTTCGCATTTTGAGTTTGCGTTCGATTCGAATACAAATCGTTCGACCATTCGACCATTCGACCGCTAAAATCGCACGATTTCCATTCGTTCGAACGATTTCCATTCGTTCGAACGATTTCCATTCGTTCGAACGATTTCCATTCGTTCGAACGATTTCCATTCGTTCGAACGATTTCCATTCGTTCGAACGATTAAAATCCTTCGAAAGTTCGATTCGAATGAAAATCCTTCGATCGAACGATTAAAATCCTTCGAACGTTCGATTCGAATGAAAAATCCTTCGAACGTTCGAATCGAACGATTTTAGCGGGTGTTCGAAGTTCGCGAACTGTTCGCGAACGTTCGCATTTTTTGCCGGTGTTCGCGAACGGCGTTCGCGAACACCAAATCGGCAGTTCGCTACATCCCTAACTATCAGTGCTAGAGCTGTTGTTCTGGCTGGGCGTATAGCAGTGCCAAGCAGCTGCAGAAAGAGATTGCGCTACAGTACTGGCGTATGGGCGGTTCATACAATCACTGGGACTGGATTATCACTACAAGTTACAGCAGTTCATAATTAAACTCTGTATTTAGTATTTAATTGGGGACTTAAAACCATGAAGGTTAAAGGGGATCTAATTTAATAATAAATAAAATAAATATAATATAAGCTTCATCTCACTGAAATAAGAAACTTTCTAAGTATAATTAGTTAAATATTCGGTATCATTTATATAATAATCAAGTTACTCAGCAACCTGTCACTCTCCATGCAGAGGGCTGGGTCAGATTTTGATTGACAGTTAGGTCTAATATGGAAGCTCTCAGTGCTTGTCCTGCATTTGAGAAGTGCACTTATCCTTTTTATCCTAACCAATAAGGGTTCTTTAAGCCTCCCCTGTAAATAAGTATCAGAATTGTCTAGTCCCACCCACTGCTTGTCACAAACCTAATGACCCCACCCTATAAACTGTGACCCCCTGCCTGTCCCCTCTGACTCACTACTTCAGTTACTGACTCCTTGTACCTTCCCCTGGAAGCTGCCATCAACATTCTAGTCTCAGCCACTGCTTTCCCTTCACCCAGTAAACTGCTATCAGAGTGTTCTGGTCCCACCTTATAGGCCCAGACTGGCAATCAGTGTGTTCAGGCAAATGTCGGAGGAACTGCTGTAAGATGTACTAGACACTCACCTTTTATTGGTCCTAAGGGGGCCGTTTGGACCACTGTGTACTTGGAATACAGGGCCTGTTTTAAGTCCCAGGCTAGGGTTGCCACCTTTCTGTGGCGATAATACAGGAACTCAGTACTCTCAGCAGTTGAGGTTGTATTCCATCTGGCCCTGGTGCAACCCTTTCTGAACCGTATCCTGTGACGGCCACTGACTATTGAGCTGAACCATCAGTGCTCCTATCTCTGGCTCCTCTGTTGTATCATTATTTAAGGGAGCCACACTTTCAACCAACATCTTTTTACTAATAATATACTTTAAATCCTTTGTGGGGTTAGACTTAGCCTCTGCTGGAATACGCTCCTCATTTTCTATCTTTGCCTTCCAGATTGCTGATAAAAGTCCCAGCTGTCCCGAATATCTTGAAAGCCTTAAAAGCAACCAACAATTCTATCCAACTACAAAGGTTTTGCTTTGCGGAAATTTTATTTGTGAACATCGATTTGTTATAAAGACATCCCATATTTGTACTGGGTTTAACCCAGTGAAACCCAGTTAATATGTTGCAGAGATGCCCTTATTAAGATAAATATATAGGAAGGTCAGTGATCCCAATGTTATTAATAGGGAATTAAGATAAATATATAGGAAGGTCAGTGATCCCAAAGTTATTAATAGGGAATAAAGATAAATATATAGGAAGGTCAGTGATCCCAATGTTATTAATAGGGAATAAAGATAAATATATAGGAAGGTCAGTGATCCCAATGTTATTAATAGGGAATAAAGATAAATATATAGGAAGGTCAGTGATCCCAATGTTATTAATAGGGAATAAAGATAAATATATAGGAAGCCCAGTATTTTTTTCCAGAAAAGGTGTCAACCCTAGTTGTGCCCTCACCGTATTCTTGTGAAGGAGAGCGTGTTAATTTAAAGGAGCAGAGCATCAGGCACAGATGATTTTAATACTATAGAGGAAGTCTGTTTCCTATAGTTACACCACTGGGACGGTGTGGAAATGTCTAAAATTGTTCCCAAGCAAAGGCCAATTTACTTGTTAGAATTAAGCTTTGTGTCATAAGTTGCTGTACATCCTCCCCTGCTTCAGCTCTTATTTGATTTTAGTATACCATCTGACTTTAAATCAGTTATTTAAGGGGAGGTCTGAAAAAAAATGATATTATGGTTCATATTATGATTTTCTATATGAATTGCTACATTTAAAATGATTTAATTGTCAATGTTTTCTCTGTATATTGTATTGATCCCTGTCACTGAGAGCAGAAGCAGCACTGTATCCATAACAATAACCAGACATGTCCCTGCAGTCTCCTGATTGGCTGCAACCTGCTGTCTTAAAGCTGTATGCAGTGTGGGGGCAGGGCACATAGGGTCCTCTCAGAGGGGGATTAGCTCAAATGGTAGAGCGCTCGCTTAGCATGCGAGAGGTAGCGGGATTGATGCCCGCATCCTCCACTTTTACTTTAATAACATGGCTGTGAGTGTGATTTAGATTTTAGGGTATAAGAAGTGACCAATATCAAGATGATCCTATTGTTTGGCCAGAGTGGGAGTCCATGAGGGTGAAAACTGTGTCAATGAGCCAATGTGGTCCCTGTCCAGGTGGGATTATCAGTCAGGTAGGGCTGTTGGAGGGCCCAATACATGGGCAGATAAGCAGCGTAACTCTGTATCATATAATGTAAGAGTGGTTTATCTGACCATTTATATGCTTACAACTTACTTGCTTAAAATCATATTAACTTTACAAAATAAAAAATCACCAACTCCTTATGTTTCAAATACACACAAACCCTTTAGATTGTAAGCTCCTGTGCATAGGGCCCTCTCATCCTATTCTTTACTTTGTAACCCTTGTTTGTTACATGACTGTATGACCCTGTTCCTTATAAATAAATGTAAAGTGTAACTTGCTGGCA
This sequence comes from Xenopus laevis, assembly GCF_017654675.1. Taxonomy (NCBI): domain Eukaryota; kingdom Metazoa; phylum Chordata; class Amphibia; order Anura; family Pipidae; genus Xenopus; species Xenopus laevis. The sequence goes on along the minus strand of NC_054380.1, from coordinate 142,475,098 downwards.
CAATAGAAATAGGATGAGCCCCTACATTCTGCAGCTATAAGAGATATACAGCCATTATTTGCCCCAAACTAGCGCTGTCCCCTAAATCCTAATTAGTTATGTAAATTCCATATCTTGGAACAAAGAGACCTGTCTCTGATGGATAATGGCTACAAAAAATAATGAATGGCGCAGAATGACTAAATGATTCCTGAAATGAATTCTCTATTAATTGTGTAACCTTTTCGACACCCCTTTGTCTGTGTTACACCCCACGTGTGGCGCTTACCTGATGACACGGGACAAACCTGAGCCACTCCGCAGTGGTATTGGGAGAGACTGGGTACCTGGTACTTACTAGTGCAGCGCTTCCACCTAGTGGGATCCGGGAATGCAGCTACGGGTGGCCCCACTAGCAATACAGTAATAACACATAATGTGTTGGTTAAACTAAATAACGGTTTATATAAAATAAATGGCCAACTAGTACATGCAGCACTCCTAACTGGTGGCAATAGGGCCTCACTAACTAACTAACTTGCTAGCACAATCTGTCTATCTAACTAACAAGGCAAAGTCCTTTAATGTCCTTTAATATAAACAGTGTGTTTATCTTCAGTGCTCTTTAGGGTACTGTCCCTTTAACCAGGATACTCACAAATCCTCTTTGGATACTTTAGAGTCTCTCCAGGTGAGTCCAGCACAGTCAGACATACAGTGAGACTAGCAGCCCCTTTGGATGCTCAGATAGGAATCTCCTGCTGGTTGTTCCTCCAGTCTGGATTCCTCTCACACTCTCTGTCTCTCCAGGCACAGTATGTGGCTTCCCTGTGCCAGTCTGATCCAAATGAATGTGGTGCAGCCTCTCAGCTCTCTGGTCCCACCAGCAGCTCTCCGGCCTCTCTCTCTGTCCACCTCTCTATGCCAGGCTTTGTGACTTCCTCTTCCTGCCCGCCACTCACTAGCTGCTGTGTCACTTCCTGCTGCACTGAGATCACTGAACAGCTGGTTGCTAGGTAACAGCTTATATCACACACAGGCTCTGGGCTTCTGCCCTTACAGGAATAAGAGCAATGATTTTGCATGGATTCCCTACATTTGCTTTAACAAAATCCAAGTCCTTCGAGCCGGAATTGAACCAGCGACCTAAGGATTGCTATGTTCCTGCTACAGTCCTCCGCTCTACCAGCTGAGCTATCGAAGGCTTGTTGTGCCCCCTGGTTCTACTCTAAGGATTTCCAGTAGTGACATGTGCTCTAGTTACATGGGTGCTGGTGGGGTCAGCTTTGGGTGCTTCTCTTCAGGCTGAAATACACACGTGAGACAAGTTCCTATCAGGCATCTGCCTTAAAGTGATACACACACACTATCAGAGCTAGAGCTGTTGTTCTGGCTGGGCATGTGCAGGGCCGCCATCAGGGGGGCACAGGGGGTACAAGTGTCCCGAGCCTGAAGGGGGGCCCCCTGACAGCGCCAAAGCAGTGCGGCCATTTCCAAAGTCCCGAACAGCCGATATGTGGAAGTGCCGAATAACCGAACAGCCAAAGTCTTGAAGCTGCAAAAAGACCAGAAGTCACGAAAACAGCTGAAATTTTAGTCCCGAAGCAGCGAAAAGACCTGAAGTCACAAAAGGAGGCAAAGTTGAAGTCCTGAAGCCTGGAGTTGAATTCGACTGAACCCCAGTTTGTGGTTTTATATTATTTTTAATCCCCTGGCACCAATGTATTATTTTAATATTCTATAGGCCCCTGCCACCAATGTTTTTTTTAAAAAAATATTCTTTGGGGCCCCAATTTTTTTTAACTTGTAGGGCGGCCCTGACCACCAATTTTTTAAAAAAAACTTTTTAGGGGCCCTAGCAACACAATTTTTTTTAACTTGACCATAAATAGCTTTTTATAAATTGTGTGTGTGTGTGGGGTTTCCTTTTTTAGCCCTGATGTCTGTGTAGTATTTTAACTGTGATGTAGACTGGGCGGGATCTGGGGTAAGGCTTGGGGGCTGGGGCCCACAAAAATGTTGTAGTACGGGGCTCCATGATTTCTAATGGCACTGTCACACACCCAGGGCCACCAAGCAGCTGCAGAAAGAGAACGACTGCCCCTTAGCTACACAGCAGCTTGTTTATATAAACTATAGTAGTACTTATCTGTTATCTACTGTGTATCCTGTGCTTGAATGGCTGCCCCATGGCTACACAGCAGCTTGTTTATATAAACTATAGTAGTACTTATCTGTTATCTACTGTGTATCCTGTGCTTGAATGGCCACCCCCATGGCTACACAGCAGCTTGTTTATATAAACTATAGTAGTACTTATCTGTTATCTACTGTGTATCCTGTGCTTGAATGGCTGCCCCATGGCTACACAGCAGCTTGTTTATATAAACTATATTAGTACTTATCTGTTATCTACTGTGTATCCTGTGCTTGAATGGCTGCCCCCATGGCTACACAGCAGCTTGTTTATATAAACTATAGTAGTACTTATCTGTTATCTACTGTGCTTGAAAGGCTGCCCCCATGGCTACACAGCAGCTTGTTTATATAAACTATAGTAGTACTTATCTGTTATCTACTGTGTATCCTGTGCTTGAATGGCTGCCCCCATGACTACACAGGAGCTTGTTTATATAAACTATAGTAGTGTTTCAGTAGGAAACAGAACAGTTTTACCAGTCCAGTTTCAACACTACATTTTATTTTCATTACTTTAAAAGACTTGAATTTTTTGGTGTTACTGTTCCTTTAAGAAGAACTGCCTCATGGGAAGACTCATGAATACTGATAAATTGCATTTTTCACCAGATTTCCAAGCAAACAATATAAAAAAAAATGTTGCGCATAGAAAAAGATTTGTTGTTCACAGACTTCAATGAATTTGCCAAATCTTTTCCATTTCACAAATTTTCGGTGAAGCAAAATGGTTGAGATTCGCCCATCACTGCTCCTACGCAAGTCAATAAATACAAGAGAACAAAACCTATGTCTCCCATATGGTCTAGCGGTTAGGATTCCTGGTTTTCACCCAGGCGGCCCGGGTTCGACTACCGGTATGGGAACTTGTGTTTTACAATTGCAACTTGTTTACAAGTCATGTGATCGCTGTGTTTGGGTCAGTGCCGATGAAACTCTGAAAGGCTCATTTGGCCACTCTGCTGTGGTTGGGCCAATAACACTCCATGCAACTGGCCAGAGTGGGAGTCCATGAGAACTGTGCCAATGAGCTAATGTGGTCCCTGTCCAGGTGGGATTATCAGTCAGGTAGGGCTGTTGGAGGGCCCAATACATGGGCAGATAAGCAGCGTAACTCTGTATCATATAATGTAAGAGTGGCTTATCTGACCATTTATATGCTTACAACTTACTTGCTTAAAATCATATTAACTTTACAAAATAAAAAAATCACCAACTCATTATGTTTCAAATACACACAAACCCTTTAGATTGTAAGCTCCTGTGCATAGGGCCCTCTCATCCTATTCTTTACTCTGTAACCCTTGTTTGTTACATGACTGTATGACCCTGTTCCTTATAAATAAATGTAAAGTGTAACTTGCTGGCACAATAGAAATAGGATGAGCCCCTACATTCTGCAGCTATAAGAGATATACAGCCATTATTTGCCCCAAACTAGCGCTGTCCCCTAAATCCTAATTAGTGATGTAAATTCCATAGCTTGGAACAAAGAGACCAGTCTCTGATGGATAATGGCTACAAAAAACAATGACAATAATAAATGGCCCAAAATGACTAAATGATTCCTGAAATGAATTCTCTATTCATTGCTTTAACAAAATCCAAGTCCTTCGAGCCGGAATTGAACCAGCGACCTAAGGATTGCTATGTTCCCTCTACAGTCCTCCGCTCTACCAGCTGAGCTATCGAAGGCTTGTTGTGCCCCCTGGTTCTACTCTAAGGATTTCTAGTAGTGACATGATCATGTGATCTAGTTCTTACTAACCTCAAAACCAACACTTCTATCTAACTACAAAGGTTTTGCTTTGTTCTCTGGTCCCACCAGCAGCTCTCCGGCCTCTCTCTCTGTCCACCTTGCGGCTCTCTATGCCAGGCTTTGTGACTTCCTCTTCCTGCCCGCCACTCACTAGCTGCTGTGTCACTTCCTGCTGCACTGAGATCACTGAACAGCTGGTTGCTAGGTAACAGCTTATATCACACACATAAGCTCTGGGCTTCTGCCCTTACAGGAATAAGAGCAATGATTTTGCATGGATTCCCTACATTTGCTTTAACAAAATCCAAGTCCTTCGAGCCGGAATTGAACCAGCGACCTAAGGATTGCTATGTTCCCTCTACAGTCCTCCGCTCTACCAGCTGAGCTATCGAAGGCTTGTTGTGCCCCCTGGTTCTACTCTAAGGATTTCCAGTAGTGACATGTGCTCTAGTTACATGGGTGCTGGTGGGGTCAGCTTTGGGTGCTTCTCTTCAGGCTGAAATACACACGTGAGACAAGTTCCTATCAGACATCTGCCTTAAAGTGATACACACACACTATCAGTGCTAGAGCTGTTGTTCTGGCGGGGCGTATAGCAGTGCCAAGCAGCTGCAGAAAGAGATTGCGCTACAGTACTGGCGTATGGGCGGTTCATACAATCACTGGGACTGGATTATCATTACAAGTTACAGCAGTTCATAATTAAACTCTGTATTTAGTACTTAAGTGGGAGTTAAAACCATGAAGGTTAAAGGGGATCTAATTTAATAATCAATAAAATAAATATAATATAAGCTTCATCTCACTGAAATAAGAAACTTTCTAAGTATAATTAGTTAAATATTCGGTATCATTTATATAATAATCAAGTTACTCAGCAACCTGTCACTCTCCATGCAGAGGGCTGGGTCAGATTTTGATTGACAGTTAGGTCTAATATGGAAGCTCTCAGTGCTTGTCCTGCATTTGAGAAGTGCACTTATCCTTTTTATCCTAACCAATAAGGGTTCTTTAAGCCTCTCCCTGTAAATAAGTATCGGAATTGTCTAGTCCCACCCACTGCTTGTTACAAACCTAATGACCCCACCCTATAAACTGTGACCCCCTGCCTGACCCCTCTGACTCACTACTTCAGTTACTGACTCCTTGTACCTTCCCCTGGAAGCTGCCATCAACATTCTAGTCTCAGCCACTGCTTTCCCTTCACCCAGTAAACTGCTATCAGAGTGTTCTGGTCCCACCTTCTAGGCCCAGACTGGCAATCAGTGTGTTCAGGCAAATGGCGGAGGAACTGCTGTAAGATGTACTAGACACTCACCTTTTATTGGTCCTAAGGGGGCCGTTTGGACCACTGGGAACTTGGAATACAGGGCCTGTTTTAAGTCCCAGGCTAGGGTTGCCACCTTTCTGTGGCGATAATACAGGAACTCAGTACTCTCAGCAGTTGAGGTTGTATTCCATCTGGCCCTGGTGCAACCCTTTCTAAACCGTATCCTGTGACGGCCACTGACTAGATTGAGCTGAACCATCAGTGCTCCTATCAGATCTTGGAACTCTGGCTCCTCTGTTGTATCATTATTTAAGGGAGCCACACTTTCAACCAACATCTTTTTACTATTAATATACTTTAAATCCTTTGTGGGGTAAGACTTAGCCTCTGTTGGAATACGCTCCTCATTTTCTATCTTTGCCTTCCAGATTGCTGATAAAAGTCCCAGCTGTCCCGAATATCTTGAAAGCCTTAAAACCAACACTTCTATCCAACTACAAAGGTTTTGCTTTGCGGCAATTTTATTTGTGAACATTGATTTGTTATAAAGACATCCCATATTTGTACTGGGTTTAACCAGTTAATATGTTGCAGAGATGCCCTTATACTGGAATAGTTTGCCACTCTAACATCTAGTGCCTCAGTTACTCCCTTGTAGAGTTGTTTCTGCAAGATAATCTCAAAGGAGACCATGTTATGATCACTATTCCCTAAATGCCCCTCACCCACACAAATGTTAGACATGAGTTCAGTATTGTTAGTTATTAACAGGTCCAAATAAGAATTATTCCTAGTTATTTCTTGGATGAACTGAAATAAAAAGTTGCCATTTAGCATATTTACAAGCCCCTTAGCTTTTTCTGACTTGGCAACCCCAGATAATTGAAGTCTCCCATATTAATAACTTGACCTCATACGAGAGGTAGTGGGATCGATGCTGTATCCTCCATATTCTTAAATCATACAAGTGGACAGAAACCCAAATACATAATATTACAAATAAAATAAACCACAAGTCTAAAACAATTTCCCAAAATCTCTTTCTTCCTTCACTGCCACTGTCTGTCAATATTCTGCACCCAAATCTGCTCAGCGTGTAAGGTTACTCCTATGTACTTTTTTGGTAAAATTATAAATATAGCATGCAAAGATAATGTCATGATAGAAAAGTCAAACTTCTGTACTTTCTCTTTAATTTCTTACCTGGATAAAAGTTCTATGAACCGTTACAAAAGTGGGTTCCAGTACTGCACAGGCTGCTGTTTTACAAGCCAAGTCAGGAGCCCAAAGAAGTCTGGGGTCTGTCTCCTCTATAATTACACCACTGGGACGGTGTGGAAATTGTTCCCAAAGCAAAGGCCAAGGCAGCTCCAATTTGGGGCATTGCTGATCATAGAAGCAAAGGGGTTTCCATTAAATTTTTTGCCACATGACTGGGGCAGCTGGGAAATTGACAATATGTCTAGCCCTATGTCAGATTTCAAAATTGAATATAAAAAAATCTGTTTGCTCTTTTGAGAAATGGATTTCAGTGCAGAATTCTGCTGGAGTAGCACCATTAACTGATGTGTTTTGAAAAAAACATGTTTTCCAATGACAGGATCCCTTTAAACTCTGCTATGGTTGAGACAATAACACACCATGCAACTGTGTCTAAAGGATGGCATTGGTGCAGAATTATCCTGAGCTCCACTTTGCGTCCCTGAGAGAACCTTATGGAGACAGACCTCTTACTCCTATGGATATTGCCACTTTCCAGCCATGCCAGCCAATGCAGGGACAGGGCAAATGTGCTTCCACCGTGTCCTTAGGAGCCTCCTAATCCTCCAGAAAAGCTCAGCACTGTAGTACACTCATGCAGGCTCCTCCCTGTGCGCTTCACGTTAGGAATTGTTGCTATGAGCTGTATATAGGAGCAAACCTCCCGCTGAGAGAAGAGCTCACGTAGCAGAGGACTGTAGGTAGAACAGAGGCTGCACAGTTGCAACACCCTTTGGGCCACGCTCAATAAGTCAGTTGAGAGTGTGTTAGACTGAGAATCTTGGGCTCCCAAGTTTGATTCTGGCTTTGTGAGGGCGAATGAAACAAAATATAAAGGAGGAGTAAAGCCTTTGTCATAAAAGAGCCCTGATGTTTCAATTGAACAACATGGATCCTTGCCCAGGGCTAGAGGGGTGATATCAAAGCAAATCTAGAGGTAACACCAGTGAGAAATACACACACGTGTGTTCAGATTGTCGTGCATATAAAACAACATATAGGAATTCATTTCAAAAGCCATTGCCAGTCCCTTCCCCAGTTTGTAGAAAAACATCCTATATCTCGAGTAACTCTCTGCTTTCATTGGAGCAGAGCTTATAATGTTACTCGGTTTTCTCTAAAATAAATAAATAGACTTTAGTCAGTGCATAAATCAAGGCGAAATCATCACCCAGTTCTTAAGTGGAGTCGGTGAGTTTATAGGCAGCTTTTGGCAAGGTATGGAGTCCTGCTTACATCTACTTTCCTCCTCCTCGTCTTCCACTGTTCTGTCCCAGATGTGATGTTGGCCTGACACGTTTCATTCCTTCTTGTCCCGGTTTCCTTCCGTCACGCTTATTGCGCGTTCAGACTCCATGGAAAAACACACTTTCTGCCATTCTCTCTCGTATAATACGCTGCCATTGTGATCTTACACACAAGCTTGCTGCCAAAAACAGAAATTCTCCAAAGCCTATTCAGTCTGTTCTCATTCTTATTCCAGTGCCTGGTTGCTAGGTAAAGTAGGATGAAACTTACCAAAAGTTAAAAGGAAACATTTATTTGTGAAACAAATTTATTATATATCTCACTGCAATTTTCATAGATTTTACTGGGGACCCGGAAGTGGCCCCCGTGTAAGTGCACAGCAAGGGGCGTGCAGACAGGATTCTACATATTCCTTTAGTGGAACGGAAGTGTCTTTATTTGGTTAAAAATATATGAGATCCAGCGACTGTACTGATGGCAGAAGCAGGCAGAGCCGTGGCACGAGGGTTACTGGGACTGTAAGACACTGGTTATTGGAGTCTGGAGAATTAAGTACTTGCCGGTACCATTAGACTTCACACAACTGTTACACAGGTTAAATAGGACTGATCAGTGACATAAGCACGCAGGAGTCTTCTAGTATGGATAGTCTGCAGCCAGAGTAATGGAGACAGTCTGCTGATACCACCTGGTAGTCGTGCAGCCACGTACGTACATACATACATACATACATACATACATACAGACATACAGACATACAGACATACAGACAGACATACATACAGACAGACATACATACATACATACATACATACATACATACATACAGACATACAGACAGACAGACAGACATACACAAACACACGTAGGCTGTAAACGACCAAGTGGCCAGAAGCAGTCATTTCCTGACTCACCTCGGGAATACAAACACAAAATGGCGGAAGGTTTGTGCCCATGACAGAGGCAGTGCCCCCCACTGAGCCAGGCAGATGGATTTTGACTCCTTCGGGGGTCCCGGCGGGATGCACAGCCATTACAGAGTTCAGTCTTTTGGGTAGGAGACGGATTGTGAAGCAGCTCCCATTCTACAAGGAAGAATCTTTAGTGGCGGGAAATGATGGTCAGGGCCCAGTTTGTGAAAGTCATGGTTGTGTTTTGCAGGTAAGTCCAAGAGGAATGACTGATGTTGCCGACTTGGCCCCTAACGCAGTCCCACGTCACCTTCCCACTACAGGGACAGATTTAAAGTAAAAAAACAAAAACTTTAACATAAGAGGAGTAAGCCCTGCCATGATTTCTGGCATTAGCTGAAAATAAAAAGCTAATCAATGATTGGTTGCTATGGGTTATTACCCAATTGTAGTGCCCAGTATTAATAAACCAGCCCACAGGGATTCAGCAGCTTTATTACTGCAATGATCCAGGAGCTCAGTTATCCACAGAGGCTTCCCCAGCAGTGTCAGAGGCACTGCACATGCTCAGTGTGCTCTATGCTGCTAATGAGAAATGAAGCCTGGGGGTTGTCTGAAATCACTGATAGAGAGTGAAGTTGTATCTATCATAGGAGTTGATGCTACAGGGCTGGTAGCGTTTCTAGCCAAATTCTTTCTTCACTTTAATTGGCTTTAAATCAATGAGAAAATCATGTTATCCAGCAAATGCACTGCCCCAAAGTGACCGCAGCAGCTGGTGGGGAAACAAAGGCAATACTAGGTCTGATATGCCCCAAAGTCTAGTTGAAGAGTAAATGGCACTTACTTGCAAGACTTCACATACTGTTGCCAGGAGTTTTGTACGGCCGCCTCTAAATACGTCACCGCTGGTAAGAGATACGTCTGGTGTAAATGAAGCAGCAGTTCCCTCAGGTACTCGATAAACTGAAAGACTGAATCAGGAATGCTGGAATGGAGCTGAAAGAGAACCAGAATCCTGCGTCTTTCTCAGTTCATCCAACCTTTCCCAGCCTCTGCCGTCTCAAGAGAGGCTTAGCACAGGACTTCTGGAAAGAAAAAGGTTTTATTTAAGCAAAAAATAAACTAACGTTTTGGCTAGGTCCCTAGCCTTTCTTAAAGGGTCTTTGAGAAAGACTAGCTGAAACGTTAGTTTATTTTTTGCTTAAATAAAACCTTTTTCTTTCCATAAGTCCTGTGTGTGTGCTAAGCCTCTCTTGAGCCATTGTAAATACTAATACATAGCTCTGCACCCAGGCACCTTAACTCAAGTCCTTTATTAACCAGGTATCCAAAATGCACCTACCCATTCGATCAGCCTTGGTAAGTTGTCCTTGGCGTATGATAGGAGGACGGAACCTTTCTCACAAGCATAGGCTCCTCCTTCCTGGGTCTTTGCCCACACCTGCTCAAGGACTGGTCCCAAAACCTCAACTGCTTGTGAATAATACTGGGGTACATTCCTCTCTAACCAGCTGAAACCAAGAGAGAAAGGAGTCATAAGTCCCGTTGCCATGAATAGAATAACCCAGGGATTTGCTCCAGAAATGGGAAGTAGCTATAAGGCAATGGAGCGCAGTAGTGGAAGAGTTAATGAGAATTAGCCACACGGAACACTGAACTGCGTCTCCCACAAATGGCCCAGAGTCAGATGTGATGGGATAGGATATTGCCTTCATTATAAGGTATTTACTTACACATTTAATCATGGGTTTATATAAAGAGGGTCAAGCAGAGAAAGAGCCCACCAGTGTGTGACCCTCCCTAGTAGCAGATCAGGAATGCTTACATCTTATAGGATAAGAACTGTGGGCTGGGGAGGGAGCATTCACCTTTGTCCTTGCAGAGAGTAGTTGGAAACCTTGTTCCAGGCTTCCCGGGATACAGACAAGAGCCCCGACTGCTGCAATATTTGAGCTGATGTGGATTCTGGAAGCAAAGGTAAGAAATCAGAGTGAATAAAGCTCAATATAGCAGAGGCTGTACTTAAACCTTTAAATTCATTTTAGTATGATGTTAAGAGGGATATTCTGAGGCACATTTGCAATTGGTTTTTATTTTTTATCATTTGTGTTTTTGTTTTTAGTTATTTAGCGCTTTATTCAGCAGCTCCCCAGTTTGCAATTTCAGAAACCCCCATTTGAAAGCTGGAAAGAGTCAGAAAACGAAGCAGGCAAATAATTCACAAACTAGAAGAAAACAAAAACCAATTAAAACGTTGGTTAGAATTAGCCATTCTATAAGATACTAAACGTTAACTTAAAGGGATACTGTCATGGGGAAAAAAGTTAATAGTGCTGCTCCAGCAGAATTCTGCACTGAAATCCATTTCTCAAAAGAGCAAACAGATTTTTTTTATATTCAATTTTGAAATCTGACATGGTGCTAGGCATATTGTCAATTTCCCAGCTGCCCCAAGTCATGTGACTTGTGCTCTGATAAACTTCAGTCACTCTTTACTGCTGTACTGCAAGTTGGAGTGATATCACACCCCCTCCCTCTTTCCCCCCAGGAGCCAAACAACAGAATAATGGAAAGGTAACCAGATAGCAGCTCCCTAACACAAGATAACAACTGCCTGGTAGATCTAAGAACAACACTCAATAGTAAAATCCAGATCCCACTGAGACACATTCAGTTACATTGAGAAGGAAAAACAGCAGCCTGCCAGAAAGCATTTCTCTCCTAAAGTGCAGGCACAAGTCACATGACCAGGGGCAGCTGGGAAACTGACAAAATGTCTAGCCCCATGTCAGATTTCAAAATTGAATATAAAAAAATCTGTTTGCTCTTTTGAGAAATGGATTTCAGTGCAGAATTCTGCTGGAGCAGCACTATTAACTGATTCATTTTGAAAAAAATTTTTTTCCCATGACAGTATCCCTTTAAAGGTGAACCACCCCTTTCAAGCCTCTATTCTGTGAGTAAATAATTCCAATTTTGTGCATGGGACAGGTGCCCATGGTTGGTGAAGTGAATTGGCATAGACTGTTCTCACCTTGGAATGAATTGTGTGTCCTGACGTCATACAACACAGATCCAAATAGAAAGACAAAGGCAATGACTATGAGCCTCCACCACGGGAAGCCACCACTTTTCATCTTATGCAGCAGAGCCTGAAACAAATCAAGAGCAGGGACAAGTTACTGACATATTTTGTGTCATCCATAGAACAGTCACTACTGATTCTTGTAGTGCCCCATATAAGTAGCCCAGTATTGATGCAAAGGGGAGTTGGGCTGGTATGGGTACCAAGGGTTTGCCACACAGGAGACTTATTTGGAGATATTGTATAGGTACCAAAGGACTGGCACACTGGTCTGTACCTTTATATGATGGTATTGCTATATGGGGCCATACTGGGGGAGGATATTGTACATGTATAGGAACAATTATCTGGAAACCAGTTATCCAGAAAGTTCAGAATTACAGAATGCACATCACCCATAGACTCCATTATAATCAAATAATTTTTAAAAGGATTCCATTTTTCTGTGTAGTAATTAAACAGTAGCTTCTACTTGATCCAAACTAAGATATAATTAATCTTTTATATAATGTTTACATTCATTTTTGGTAGACTTAAGATATGAAGATCCAAATTACAGAAAGATCCATTACCCCGAAACCTCTAGGTCCCAATCATTCTGCATAACAGGTCCAATACCTGCACATGGGACATCAGTTCTGCTATACCGGGGGCTGGGAAGCAGTTGGAGAGGGTGAGCACTGCCACTTACATCAGCTTTTGTCTCACTTACCTGACAAGCTGCATCACATGCTTCCAGGTCTTTCGAACTGGACCCTTTCCCAGAGAATTCCCCATTTGTAACTTTGAAAGAATGGACAGTTTCCCGCACAGATTTCCTCATCTGAAAGAAAAGGAAAATTGGAGCAACATTACCTGCCTGGGCTAGAAAGGGATCAAACTCGTTTCATCTTTGCCCCATCTCTGCCCCATCTCAGACCAACTACTTTCAATCTGCCAGTTGAGGGACAGACATTATATCTGGGAATGGTCTGGTACTTGCTCCAGCTAAACGGCTAAATGCACTAAAAAGAACTTCCATGTAATTACTGGGCAACAGCTGAACTTAAATGAAGTTCTGGGGTTTTGCCCCAAACCTGGATTTGGCACATCCCTATTAGAAATGGCTGCCCTTAAAGGAGAAGGAAAGCTACGGAGGCATTTTATTGCCAATAGATCAGCTGCAATAGTGCAAGCTAGAATGCTATATTTATTCTGTAGATTGTTTTACCATACAGCTCTAGAAACTCTCTGTTTGTTTAGTATAGGAGCTGTAGTATTAATGTGGTGTGACATCACTTCCTGCCTGAGTCTCTCCCTGCTCTGGGCTCAGATTACAGTAGAGAAGGGAGGGGGAGGGGAAGAGGAACAAACTGAGCATGCTCTTGCCCAGGGCAATGAGGTTTAAGCTGAAAACAGTTAGTCTGATACAGAAGCCCATGAGTACACAATAGAAGGAAAGAAATGCTGTGTATCTTTTGACAGAGGACTCAGAGCAACATTACTTTGGGGGTTTACTGGTATATTTAGATGGACCTTTCTGATAAGGCTTACTTAGTTTTAACCTTTCCTTCTCCTTTAAAAACAACTACAATCAGAAGGAAAAGCTATGAAAAGCAGAGTAGAATTTAAGGATTTAGATTTAGTTTTTGACTATGATTATGATGTTGATAATTCATTACAGGAAAAGTTGACAAACATACTGTAACAAATCACTATATAATATTAAGATATACTATAATTGAAAGTTGGAAGCCTGTAAAATACAGCCTCCGACTCCCGATACCCTCCCCTTTCCTTCCCCAATTGCCCTATCCCTCTTTCCCCTTTACCCAACAACAAAAGAAAACTTGGCAATTTGAAATTGATGAACAATGAACTACAATCAAGGGAATCAGCTTCCCACTCTGTGTGTAAGGGGTCACTATACACTAGCCATCATGGCTGCCAAGAAGGACAATAAAACCACTGGCAATAGACAGGTAAAATAATTAGGTATACACCAAATCCACTATTTTGGATTCAGCCGAACCCCCTGAATCCTAGCGAAAAGAAAGATTTGGCCGAATACCGAATCAAATTTGCATATGCAAATTAGGGGTGGGAAGGGTAAAACATTTTTTACTTCCTTGTTTTGTGACAAAAAGTCACGTTTTCCCTCCCTGCCCATAATTTGCATATGCAAATTAGGATTCAGTTCGGCCTCGCAGAAGGATTCCACGAATCTGAATCCTGCCGAAAAGGCCGAATCTTGAACCAAATCCTGGATTGGGTGCATCCCTAAAAATAATATATCTATATGTATTGTTTCTAACACCAGTCATTCCCATGAACATACCGCTCTGGAGTTTGAATCCCAGGTTTCCACCAAATGCTGTAGGAGGAGGCTGAAACAGAGCAATAGAAGCATCAGAGATATATGAAAGACTGGGTACCCCAGTAAAAAGCAAATGGCCAAAAGTTTTGGGTGTTGCACAAGAGAAGATTAAAGGCAGAACAAACCAATGCGATTAATAGAGGCTTCTTGACTCCATAAGAGCTGCATTGGCATCTAGAAACATTGCATCTCTGATCATTGCTTCTATACCATATAAATCCATACGTGAAACACCAAGAGCCCTTAGCACCTTATGGTTTGAGTATAAGTCACCCAACTGCAAAAAAGGACAGCCATAGCAAATCCAGAGGCCCTAGTGAAAGGAATCCAAGGAGGTATGTTACCTGGATTGGGACAGATGTTTGGTATACAGCTGGCGCCACACACTGAAGCTTAGGGAGTCCTTGTTTAGGCAGTCAGTCAGGCTATGGATGAGCTAAACCCAAGAGATAAGAGAACACTTACATTGCTGCCAACACACTCCAATGGCATCTGCACTGTAATGTGGTTTTGTTTCCTCATATGTAATAAAGGTACATTGTACAAATTTAGGATTAATATCCAGAACATACCAGTGAACCTCCCAGCACAGTCAGACTGTATGACACCCCTAAATATCTCTCAGAGCACAGGCAGCCTGTATTATACGTTGTAAGAACAACTGCACTGCTCTCTACCATCCTCACGTTTCTCTTCCTGATGGAACTCCTTGCATGCATCTAGCTCTAGATCTTTTCTGTGTATTTGTGGGTCGGAACCAGGCCCTTTTGGCACATGGGCACCTATGTTACCCAACTGGGAAAAAAAGTGCAATGTAACAATGTTGTAATAAAACTTGGTGTTTACTATAGACCTTGGGGGTTGGCTCCTTTAGATTTGTTTATGCTGACAGTTGTAGCATTTACTCTATCCCAGCTAAAACTTCAAGTGTCAACAAGCTTCTTGTATGTCCCTATATGCTAGAGCCTGTGGCTTGTTTCTCCTAAAGATCAAGCTGCTGAGGCTATAAGCGCTATACACTGCACATGTATTCTTTTTTTTTTAAAAGGTATTTATTTTGTAGATCAACTTACAGAGGCATACAAAATGTAGTACTGACCGGAGAAAAATCGTTACAGGTATATTGCATTTAGCTGCTCTGTAAGCCATTTTTAATTAACAACCATGGGATCCCCAACATAGAATTAAGTGACAAGAGCAAAGAAAGAGAGAAAAAGTAAGGAAGAGAGAGCAGCACAGAGTAGAGGTAGGGGGGGGGGTGGACCAACCTGCAAAGGAAATAATTAGAACAGGTAAAAAGAAAAAAAAAAAATTGGTGCAAGTCAACTAGGGTCTAGTTGGGAGCAACAAGCCAGTCCATTGGTTGGGTGGGAACAGTTACAGTTCTATTTGTATATGTTTCGTTGCGCAATATCCAAAGTGTCCAGATTTTATTGAATTTCGTGGGGCACCCCCTTGCATAATAAATCTGTTCCAAAACAGGCAACGTTTGCTCCACCTGCACATGTATTCTTCATCTCCCGGCAAGGTTTCTTGCTGCCTTCTCACTGGAGGAGTAGAGGTCCCCAAAAATATTATTGGCTGACCGTACTGGCATGATTAAGAGCTAAATGTTAGAGAATACAGTGTCCAATCAATTATACAGCAGAGCACTCACCTCTTTTCTCATTTCAGCAGGACAGCTTGGGGTGGCTCTGGAGAGGAAGGAGGGGAAATAGGTGTGCAGGGTGCTCTCTGGAGTGGCACCAAGAGCCAATACCTTTAACTTCGGGTACAGGTTGCGCAAGTTCTCCTGCTGACTTTAAAACACATAGATAGTGTTACTGGCTGCAACACTGGGAACTTACAGGCAAGGACTAGGTTAGTAAGAAGTCCAGAAGGTGAAAGAGAGCCAATAGCTCACAGGCTGAGAAGGAAAGGCAGAAAGGAGCGGATATGAGAGAGCAGTATGTTCTATGGATGGGAGTGTCCTTGCAGTTGGTCACTGCATAAACAGGAAGATACACTTGGCAGTGGAAAGCAGTATGAGACATGAATGGAAGCTTGGATCTAATTGTGGAAATCAATGTGATACATGAATGGGAGCCTAGATAAGGACAAAACAAAAACGGTGGCACCGTGTTACCAATAGCAAAAATAAATAAAAAAACAAACAAATACAAAAAGTACCGTAGAAGTGATGCCTATATTGTCTGACAATAAAAATACATTGCAAGCTTTCAGAGCAGCAAGGTCCCAGTTGTCAGGTATAACATAAATGAAAGTTATAAAGGCACAGTATATATACTGTTACATCATTAAGACAGGGCCTTCATTTAGGGTCAGGTGTCATGTGACACTATGTGACCTGACTGAATTCAGACCCCTGGACTATTTACAACCCACCCTAATTCATTGTATTATCTCTAGAATTGATCTCGATCTATCTGTAACTTACTCATTTATTACCCATGAATCCCTTTCACTGATCTAACAGAATATATGCTGTGCCTTTCCAGCTTTCATTTGTATTTTGCCTGATGAAGGGGCCTTGGTGCTCCTAAAGCTTGCAATCTATTTTTATTGTTAGCCAATACAGGTATCACTTCTACAATACTTCTTGTATTTGTTTGTTTTTTTATTTGTTATTTTACCCTAGATAATGGAAAGCAGTGTGTTGCACAGATTGGAGACTATATCAGAAAGTTACATGGACTGTAGCCTGACAGACAAACGTGTAGAGATTTTAAAGGAAAACTATACTATAAAAAGATATTGCATAAAACAACTCATATGTAAAACCCTGCTTCATATAAATAAACCATTTTCAAAATAATATACTTTTTTAGTAGTATTGGGTAATCATAAATAGAAAATTGCCCTTTTAAAAAATAAGGGCCGCCCCTTGGGATCGTATGATTCACAGGGCACACTAACAAACCAACAAACCATAAATGTTAGGTCACATGAGCCAATTAACAGACAGACTCGTGTCTTTTGCTTCCACACTTCTTCCTGTTACAGTATTTCTGGTCAGGTGATCTCTTCCTGTTACAGTTAGAGCTGCAGTATTTCTGGTCAGGTGATCTCTGAGGCAGCACACAGACCATCACAAAATGGTGGTTCAAGGCAAGAGATGTAAAAGGGTAATATTTACTTAAATATATATTCCAGTTTGATGAGATTCTTTAACATGCCACTTAATATGGTGTAAACTCAAGTATTCATTTTCCTGGTATCATTTTTTTAAGTTCAGTACCTTGGAGTGAGAGAGTTGTTGGGCATAAAGGCAAAGTCCAGGATAGGGAAGAAGTCTTTTGGTCCAATCATCCCAAAACCTTTGGTCAGGTTACTGTGAGCCCTGAAAGACAAGACAATACAGTGTGGCCAATCAAGTTTCATGTGGTTTCATGATGCAGAATATGGGTGCTTCAATAATATGGGTGCTTCAATACTAAGGGTGCGTCTAAAATAAGGGTGCGTCTAAAATAAGGGTGCGTCTAAAATAAGGGTGCGTCTAAAATAAGGGTGCGTCTAAAATAAGGGTGCGTCTAAAATAAGGGTGCGTCTAAAATAAGGGTGCGTCTAAAATAAGGGTGCGTCTAAAATAAGGGTGCGTCTAAAATAAGGGTGCGTCCCTGTGTCCCCCTTGAGACAACAGAGAAAAGGGTGCGTCTAAAATAAGGGTGCGTCTAAAATAAGGGTGCGTCTAAAATAAGGGTGGTTCTAGCAAACACCAGAATATTGAAGGCTAAATAGACAATCATGGCAGTAATTGTGGTTGGTTCTAAAAACCCATATATAGTTCAGTATGTAGCTGAGAGTCCAATGGAAGCAGATGGTCTTATTGTTGAAGACATCTTCAATCTGCCTTTGATCGAGTGTCCCTCTTCCCTAGATCAGCGAGCCATGGGCATTGAGCCGAGGGATTGCGTCCGTCGCAGGGCCAAGAACAAGACGAGAAAGAGAAATGAAGTTACTCACAGCAGCAGCCGGTCCAGGTATAAAATGGCATAAGGTGTCAGGTTCTTCACTCCCAGCACAGGAAACATGAGGCCCAGCCATACTACATGGGGCAATATAAAGATGAATATTATAATTCCAACTTGTAGAGCTCCAGGGATTAAAATAAAGGAAAGAACAAACGAGTGAGTACCTTTCAGCCCCTCTGTAAGATCAGTAAATCCAGCCTGCCCTACAGCCCACATGACAGTGAGACATTTCATTGGTCTGTTCAGATGGGATCTCAGCAGCTCCAGGTACTAGTGGGAAGTAAACAAAGAGTAGCCAATCAAAACAATGCTTATTAGAACACTACAGGAGAGAGAGAGACTAGATCAGTGCAGTAAGTTGAAGTTATAGAATTTATACCTGTGCTCGTCATACAAAGCAATGAACACCATTATATCTCCTATCACATTTATGGGGTCTACATTATATACCCCCCTAAGCTTCCCACACCCAAAAGCAAAATGATTTAGGAAACTTTGGCAATGGTGAGAAGGGTCACATGGGTACAAATGATACAGGATAATGCAGTCCCCCCAAAACAATGTGAGTGACAGAAGCAGCCCACAAATAAGCCATGTTGGAGTTTTAGAAAACTGGGTTAATGGGGAGATGATAGAGTAGGAGTTATAGGGGGGGATCCACAAAAGTGCTGATATTGAGACAAAATAAAAGGTGTCAGATTTGCCATCAAATTCACAAACCTCTATCTCCACTTTTGTGAATTCTTCTTTAGGGTAAGGCCACATTGCCACAAAGACGAGGCGATTAGTCGCCAGGCGACCAAATCTCCCCAAAACGCCCAGTGTGGCTTTACCCTTAAACAGTTTTCAGATTTTGTCTTTTGCACAACATTTTATAGATATTTTTTCTGAATTTGTCTTTAGCACTTGGTAAACCTATCAGTCAGACATCAAATTGAAATTTACAGGGGAGGGGTTATTTTACCTAGGAAAATTATACATCATTTTTTTCATGATAACCTGGACTTTCTAAATCTGCTACGTTTGTGTAATTCCACTTCTGTAACAAGAAATATGGGTCTAAATACAAGAAATGTTATTTTGTATAATATAGGAATTTGTATCAAAAATATTTTTTTTTTATCTCAGGTCAATTGTCCAATTGCTGCAAAAACTAAAAAAATGCCTTTACTTTTCCTTTAGATAATTTATTCACTCAAATTGCTAATATTGCCTCATTCATTAAAACTAGTAAAATAATGCAAGTACGAGTTAAAAACTTTAAACAAAACAAGTGTATTTTATACAATTTTATATGTAAAATCAGTGTTTTACTTGTTTTGTTAATGCGGATTTTACACCTATAGGGTTAGACACAAATTTGTGCCCTGGCTATAAAATGCTAATCCTTATTAATATGATAATTCCCAAATGGGGCACCTACAAGAGAAGTGAAATAAAAATTGGGGGAACCAAAGCAGAGCAGATTATATTAGAATTGATCTGACACATGGGGAAGAGTTAAGGTGGCCATACATGGATAGATCCGCTCGTTTGGTGATGTCGCCAAACGAGCGGATCTCCCTCCGATATGCCCTATCGGGCTAATTCGATCATGGGCCCTAGGGCCCAACGATCAGATCCTAACGATGCCTAACGGGCGGTCGGATCGCGGGACCGCATCAACAAATAGATGCGGCCGCGATCCGACGGGATTTTCATTCCCATCGGATCGAGATCTGGCCGACTTTCGGCCAGATCTCAATCGGTGAAGCCCATCGGGGGGCCCCATACACGGGCCAATAAGCTGCCGACACGGTCTGTCTCCAGCTTTTATCGGCCCGTGTATGGCCACCTTAATACTGAGCTTTACTCCATTTTTAAAATGTTGGGAGAAAATGTTGTGTTTGCACCATTTTTATGTCGTTTGAAAGACAAATACATAAAAGTGTCAGTAAACTTTCTTTCACTAAAATATCAAAAGTGACGGTTGAGTCCGAATTTTTATTTCTGTTTGTGAATATGAAGAAAGTATTTTACTCCAGTCTATCACCTCTTTTACTCAAAGAAAGGTCTCTCTCCACTTTTGTGAATTCCCCCATAGTGTTACCCCTGACTGGTCCCCTCCCTCCCTGACACGTACCAACCGAATACAGGAGTGAATATGTATCACTTCAAGCACAGAGAGGGTTTTCTTTGCCTAAATCATCTGCAGAGAGTGGAGCACATATACAGATTGTTTACAAGTGGAGCTGCTGTAAGCAGACGTATATATAAAAGATTAACTGAATGTACCTAAAGTTCTATCTGACACTGCCTAAAGTGAAGGCACTAGCACAAAGCACGGTGCTACTAAATGGGCAAATATATCAGACCCCACACAGCGGCCAGGGAAATGCTAAAAGGGCTTGGGAGGCAGCAGCTCTCTTCTCACCTTTGGTAAGTTGCTGGTTACAGTTTTGGGCTTGTCCAACAGAACAGCCTGGATGCAGATCCGGTAGCCGTGCAGAGACTCCCCTGATGGTACAAAAGCAAATGAGGTGCATCAATTCTCTTCCCCAACAACCACAGATACAGAGATCAGTCCTCCCCTTTGCCCAAAGCCCCTGTATCAGGCCAAATTAAAGGGGTTGTACACCTTCCAACACTTTTTTTAGTTCAGTTGGTTTCAGATTGTTTACCAGAAATAAAGACGTTTTCCAATGACTTTTTATTTGTTTGTTTTTCTAATCTTGAAGTGTAAAGTGTCATTTTCACCCTACAAAGTAGCTGTGAAGGGGGAGGGGTCGCCGACCCTGTAAACTGTTCTAAATTGATACATTTAGTTGATACATTTGTTATGTTTGTCCCTGCTGAACAGAATGCGAGTTGCATTAAAGGGAGCTGTTAGAACTGATACAATAGTTGCACTTATATTCCAGAGATGCTGCTGAGAAATGGATCAACTCAATGTAACGAAGTGTAACAGTTCAGAGTCTGCACCTGAATTACTGATCTGTCAGACTCAAACACCAGGGACGCGGACATTAGACTTTAAACTTAGATTTTGAAAAACAGTAAAAAATAAAAGATAGAAAGTAATTTAAAAATAAGTGTTTCTGGGGAACAATCTGAAAACAACTGAACTGAAAAAGTGTTTGGAAGATGAACACCCCCTCTAATCGCACATGGGGACACCTGTATGTGGGCAAATCCAAGGCCAACAATCTATTCAGATTCAGGGAGATTTAGTCGCTTGCGAAGTTTCCTTCCGAGGCAACTTCGGAAATCGAAGCGCCGTGAGTGCAATGCCGCAGGCGATTTCTCATTTTAGCAGGTGGAAGGCAGTTCGGGGAGTTTGTCGCCCCAAAGAAGAGGCTAAATCTCCCCGAATCTGCCCGTGTGCTAAAGCCCTAAAGGAGAAGACGAGGTGATTAATTGAATGTATAGAGTGGGACAATGTTCAGCTGGAGGAAGTGCAATACAGTCACATTCATGTGCTAATTCACTCAAGTAGCCCCCCGTGTGACCCCTAGCCAGTCCCAGTGCCTCAAGGGACACGGAGCTTCTCTTACCTGTGGGTTTGTCCAGTTCCTGTAACATGGAGAAGATACAGTGATCCACCATCACATCCAGCACATGGGGGGCCTTTGCCAGCAACGAGCGGACAATGCCCTTTAGCTCCTTATTTATCAAGCAGTATGGGTAATCTGTGCAGGGACAGGGAATTGACAGTTTATTCAGAGATACTCCCATCAGCATCCAGCCCCCAAGTTACTTATTTATACTCCCACCTGTATCTCGCTGCATAGTTCCCTACTGATACTCCCATCTGTATCTCGCTGTATAGTTCCCTACTGATACTCCCACCTGTATCCCGCTGTATAGTTCCCTACTGATACTCCCACCTCTATCCCGCTGTATAGTTCCCTACTGATACTCCCCCTGTATCTCGCTGTATAGTTCCCTACTGATACTCCCACCTGTATCCCGCTGTATAGTTCCCTACTGATACTCCCACCTGTATCCCACTGTATAGTTCCCTACTGATACTCCCACCTCTATCCCGCTGTATAGTTCCCTACTGATACTCCCACCTGTATCCCGCTGTATAGTTCCCTACTGATACTCCCACCTGTATCTCGCTGCATAGTTCCCTACTGATACTCCCACCTGTATCCCGCTGTATAGTTCCCTACTGATACTCCCACCTCTATCCCGCTGTATAGTTCCCTACTGATACTCCCCCTGTATCTCGCTGTATAGTTCCCTACTGATACTCCCACCTGTATCCCGCTGTATAGTTCCCTACTGATACTCCCACCTGTATCCCACTGTATAGTTCCCTACTGATACTCCCACCTCTATCCCGCTGTATAGTTCCCTACTGATACTCCCACCTGTATCCCGCTGTATAGTTCCCTACTGATACTCCCCCTGTATCCCGCTGTATAGTTCCCTACTGATACTCCCCCTGTATCCCACTGTATAGTTCCCTACTGATACTCCCACCTGTATCCCGCTGTATAGTTCCCTACTGATACTCCCACCTGTATCCCGCTGTATAGTTCCCTACTGATACTCCCACCTGTATCCCACTGTATAGTTCCCTACTGATACTCCCACCTCTATCCCGCTGTATAGTTCCCTACTGATACTCCCACCTGTATCCCGCTGTATAGTTCCCTACTGATACTCCCACCTGTATCTCGCTGCATAGTTCCCTACTGATACTCCCACCTGTATCCCGCTGTATAGTTCCCTACTGATACTCCCACCTCTATCCCGCTGTATAGTTCCCTACTGATACTCCCCCTGTATCTCGCTGTATAGTTCCCTACTGATACTCCCACCTGTATCCCGCTGTATAGTTCCCTACTGATACTCCCACCTGTATCCCACTGTATAGTTCCCTACTGATACTCCCACCTCTATCCCGCTGTATAGTTCCCTACTGATACTCCCACCTGTATCCCGCTGTATAGTTCCCTACTGATACTCCCCCTGTATCCCGCTGTATAGTTCCCTACTGATACTCCCCCTGTATCCCACTGTATAGTTCCCTACTGATACTCCCACCTGTATCCCGCTGTATAGTTCCCTACTGATACTCCCACCTGTATCCCGCTGTATAGTTCCCTACTGATACTCCCACCTCTATCCCGCTGTATAGTTCCCTACTGATACTCCCACCTGTATCCCACTGTATAGTTCCCTACTGATACTCCCACCTCTATCCCACTGTATAGTTCCCTACTGATACTCCCACCTGTATCCCACTGTATAGTTCCCTACTGATACTCCCACCTGTATCCCGCTGTATAGTTCCCTACTGATACTCCCACCTGTATCCCGCTGTATAGTTCCCTACTGATACTCCCATCTGTATCTCGCTGTATAGTTCCCTACTGATACTCCCACCTGTATCCCGCTGTATAGTTCCCTACTGATACTCCCACCTGTATCCCGCTGTATAGTTCCCTACTGATACTCCCCCTGTATCTCGCTGTATAGTTCCCTACTGATACTCCCACCTGTATCCCGCTGTATAGTTCCCTACTGATACTCCCACCTGTATCCCGCTGTATAGTTCCCTACGGATACTCCCCCCTGTATCCCACTGTATAGTTCCCTACTGATACTCCCCCCTGTATCCCACTGTATAGTTCCCTACTGATACTCCCACCTGTATCCCGCTGTATAGTTCCCTACTGATACTCCCCCCTGTATCCCACTGTATAGTTCCCTACTGATACTCCCACCTCTATCCCACTGTATAGTTCCCTACTGATACTCCCACCTGTATCCCGCTGTATAGTTCCCTACTGATACTCCCACCTGTATCCCGCTGTATAGTTCCCTACTGATACTCCCATCTGTATCTCGCTGCATAGTTCCTTACTGATACTCCCACCTGTATCCCACTGTATAGTTCCCTACTGATACTCCCACCTGTATCCCACTGTATAGTTCCCTACTGATACTCCCACCTGTATCCCGCTGTATAGTTCCCTACTGATACTCCCCCCTGTATCCCACTGTATAGTTCCCTACTGATACTCCCACCTCTATCCCACTGTATAGTTCCCTACTGATACTCCCACCTGTATCCCGCTGTATAGTTCCCTACTGATACTCCCACCTGTATCCCGCTGTATAGTTCCCTACTGATACTCCCATCTGTATCTCGCTGCATAGTTCCCTACTGATACTCCCACCTGTATCCCACTGTATAGTTCCCTACTGATACTCCCACCTGTATCCCACTGTATAGTTCCCTACTGATACTCCCACCTGTATCCCACTGTATAGTTCCCTACTGATACTCCCACCTCTATCCCACTGTATAGTTCCCTACTGATACTCCCACCTGTATCCCGCTGCATAGTTCCCTACTGATACTCCCACCTGTATCCCGCTGTATAGTTCCCTACTGATACTCCCACCTGTATCCCGCTGTATAGTTCCCTACTGATACTCCCACCTCTATCCCGCTATATAGTTCCCTACTGATACTCCCACCTCTATCCCGCTGTATAGTTCCCTACTGATACTCACACCTGTATCCCGCTGTATAGTTCCCTACTGATACTCCCACCTGTATCCCGCTGTATAGTTCCCTACTGATACTCCCACCTCTATCCCGCTGTATAGTTCCCTACTGATACTCACACCTGTATCCCGCTGTATAGTTCCCTACTGATACTCCCACCTGTATCCCGCTGTATAGTTCCCTACTGATACTCCCACCTCTATCCCACTGCATAGTTCCCTACTGATACTCCCACCTCTATCCCACTGTATAGTTCCCTACTGATACTCCCACCTCTATCCCGCTGTATAGTTCCCTACTGATACTCCCACCTCTATCCCGCTGTATAGTTCCCTACTTATACTCCCACCTGTATCCCAGGTAGGTAAGTCATTCAGTCAGTATAATAATATTTACACATCATTGCAATATAACTCATATTACCCAAATACAGACAGGTTCCCCAGACTTCAGAGAAAAGAGCACCAGACAGACACTGAGAGAAGTTTATATTTTCAGGCACAATTCAGCCTGACTAAGGCGAGGGCTTATATAGGAGAAATACTATTGTACAGACACAGTAGGACAAAATATTTAGCCAAGTTGTATTTGGCAAGTGTATAAAGCATTACAGCAATTAGTAGTGTGGGCTAAAGCCAAAGTCAGTAGTAAACAGAGGTGTAGGGTAGAGTTCAGTGTAGAATCAGAATGACAGTCCTATAAGGGGTCAGTAGTGTCCCTCATGGGTTCCCTCCATTCCCCTCACTAACCGTGAGACTGCTGAATCAGCACATCATTCTTCACAGTCTGCAGCTTATAGTTCAGGTATCCTGCCAGGTCCTTCACCCAGATTGAGGGATTTTCGGGAAACATGTTCTGACTCTTCTCCAAATCTCTCTGCAGCTCTGCCAGGTCCAGCTATAAAGACAGCAGGGGGTTAATCTCCTGTAACTCAGACATATGGGGGGGGCTCTCCTCATAGGGGGTTTTATATCTAGGGGTCTTTGTAGATAACAAGTTGTCTAATTCTGGGCAGTGTCATTCTGTGGCTACTAAAGCAAATAAAGTTCTTGTATAAAAAAGGGCATTAACTCAAGGGATGAAACATAATTGTGTCTCTTTATAGGTCCCTGGTGAGGCCTCATCTGGAGTATGGGGGCAGTTTTGGACTCCAGTCCTTAAGAGGGATATAAATGAGCTGGAGAGAGTGCAGAGACTAAGTGCAACTAAACTGGTTAGAGGGAGGGAAGAGTTAAATTATGAGGGGAGACTGACAAGGTTGGGGTTGTTTTCTCTGGGGGAAAAAAGGCGCTTGTGAGGGGACATGATTAGACTTTACAAGTACATTAGAGGACATTATAGACAAATAGCAGGGGACCTTTTTACCCATAAAAGAGGCTCCATGTTACAAGATATACTCTGTCCTGCGGAAGCCAAGGCTCCAAATAGAATGGAAACAATATTCAAAATCAAACCTAATTTAGGAACCTTTCCGTGTCTGAGTTGTGTCTGTTGCTCATCCATTATTAAAGGTGAAGTTGTACAACACCCTACAAAAGGCAACAGCACTCAACTCCGACACTACGCTACTTGTAATACGGTTGGGGTTGTGTAAATGTTAAAATGCCCTTGTGGAAAGGTGTACGTAGGCCAAACAATAAGACAAATAAAGGCCAGGATAAAAGAACATATAGGTGATACTAAGAATTTCAAGCCTAACATCTACACTGATACCCCGGTTTGTCGCCGCTTCAACCAAACTAGACATAATAAAGTAAAATGGTTGGTCCTGGAGGTAGTCCAAGAACCCCAAAGAGGAGGAGATAAAAAGAAGTTGCTCCAACAAAATGAAGCCATCTGGATAAAAAAAACAAAATGCTTTAGAACCATTAGGTTTGAACGACCAATGGAATATGGGGGGTTTCCTGTAGAAATGAATATTAACCTCGTTCCCTTTCCTCTAACAGGTAGAGCTGCCTTTGAATATGAATTGATTCTCCTGTGTGGTAAGATACAGTAGTAACTTATAATACACAAAAGCCATGAATATCTTGTAAATGATATCCTTATAAACGGTGAGTTCTGATGTCATTTCTGTCACATGACTCACTGAAATTTGTGTATTATAATAAATAAAGTACCCCCAGTTGCAAAATATGAGGATATTAGAAGTTACCTCGGAGTTCCATGACCTGTATAAAACTCATTATATGATATAATATCCTTATATTTTACAAGAGGGAGTACTTTATTCACTATATAATACAACATGTATAATACACAAAAGCCATAAATATCCTGTAAATTATATCCTTATAAACGGTGAGTTCTGATGTCATCAGTTATAAACGGTGAGTTCTGATGTCATTTCTGTCACATGACTCACTGAAATTTGTGTATTATAATAAATAAAGTACCCCCAGTTGTAAAATATGAGGATATTAGAAGTTACCTCGGAGCTCCATGACCTGTATAACCCGGACTTTGGCCTCGTACTTTTATATGGTCATGAAACTCCTCGGTAACTTATAATATCCTTATATTTGACAAGAGGGGCTACTTTATTCACTATATTATAGCTGCATTTAATTGCCTGGCAGCATTTCCACAACTATGGCAACAGTGTGGAAGTATTTGACAAATGTTCAAACTTGTGTATTATGTTTCCATTAACATTGTCTCCAGCAGGCTTTAAATAGCAGTGCTGAGGTCTATTTGTAAATAGTTCTTATTGATTTTACAACCGACACAAAGAAAATGCACAGTCACTTAAGACTATTTAATGTTTGTTTTTTGTATGGCCCCTACTTGCACCTGGGGGTGGAGCAGTTCTTCACACGGACTATGATGTCATCACTTGGGTTTCCTAAGGACTGATTCACAGTCAGGCTGCAAATCCTCCCAGCAGTGGCTGAAGTGACCAATCAGATGAATGGTGGGAGGGACTTATTGTATTTAATGTTGTACACTGGTTTGGCTTACATACACTTGATTAAGAGCTTTGCTGCTCGAAACATGTTGTGTTAGTAAATAACCTCTGTGCTGTGTTGTATCCACACCTTCACTTTGGGACCTTTTTACCCATAAAGAGAATCACGTACCAGAGGCCTCCCCTTCAGACTAGAGGAAAAGAAGTTTCATTTAAAGGAACAGAGTAGGGGGTTCATCACAGTGAGGACAGTGAGGTTGGGGAATGCACTGCCGGGTGATGATTCAGTTAATGACTATAAGAGGGACTTGGATGATTTCTTGGACAGACATAATACAAAGGCTATTGTGATACTAAACTCTATAATTAGTATAGATATGGGTATATAGAATTTATGTGACAGTAGGGAGGGGTGTGTGTATGGGGCTGGGTTTTCATTTGGAGGGGTTGGACTTGATGGACTTTGTCTTTTTTCAACCCAATTTAACTATGTAACTATGTAACCAACTGTGTAACTATATAACAATATAACTATGTAACTATATAACTAACTGTGTAACTATTTAACTATGTAATTAACTGTAACTATATAACCAACTGTGTAACTATATATCTGACTATGTAACTATATAACCAACTATGTAACTAACTATGTAACTATATAACCAACTATGTAACTAACTATGTAACTATATAACTAACTATGTAATTAATATAACTATGTAACTAACTATGTAAATGTATAACTAACTAACTGTGTAACTATATAACTATGTAACTAACTGTGTAACTATTTAACTATGTAACTAACTGTAACTATATAACTAACTGTGTAACTATATAACTAACTATGTAATTAATATAACTATGTAACTAACTATGTAAATGTATAACTAACTAACTGTGTAACTATATAACCATGTAACTATATAACCAACTGTGTAACTATACAACTATGTAACTAACTTTGTAACCAACTATGTAACTATATAACTAACTGTGCAACTACATAATTATGTAATTAACTATGTAACTAACTTTGTAACTAACTATATAACTATGTAACTATATAACTAACTCTGTTACTATAGAACTCTGTAACTAACTGTGTAACTATATAACTAACTGTGTAACTATATAACCATGTAACTATATAGCTAACTGTCTAACTATACAACTATGTAACTAACTTTGCAACTATGTAACCAACTATGTAACTAACTATGTAACTATATAGCTAACTATGTAACAATATAACTATGTAACTATATAACTAACTGTGTAACTACATAATTATGTAACTAACTATGTAACTAACTGCTGTATATAACTAACTATGTAACTATAGAACTCTGTAACTAACTGTGTAATTATATAACTGTGTAACTATATAACTATATAACTATGTAACTATATAACTGTGTAATTATATAACTGTGTAACTATATAACTATGTAACTAACTATGTAACTAACTATGTAAGTATGTACAGCAGCAGTTGGTAACAGTGACAGTCAGTAGCCACACAGAGTAATGTAGAAAAGCTGGACCTGTGTCACACTATGAGATTTGCGCTTGTAGAGGAGACCTGGTAGTCACGGGGCCACAGTTTGCCCAGAGGCTGCTCATAGTTATACTGCAGAGAAGTGTAGTTGCTCACTGCCATAGGACTAATATATAAGGACACAGCTACAATTCTCTCCTGACCATGGAAATGTGTCAGTCTTGTGTCATACAGTCCAAATAGCCATTAACATCAATGCACTGCAATGTTGCAGGTTCTGATTTACAGACTAGTACAGGTATGGGATCCGTTATCCAGAAAAACATTATCCAGAAAGATCCGAATTACAGAAGGGCCGTCTCACATAGACTCCATTATAATCGAATAATCCAAATCTTTAAAACTGATTCCCTTTTTCTGTGTAATAATAAAACAGTCGCTTGTACTTGATCCCAACTAAGATATAATTAATCCTTATTGGGAGCAAAATCAGTTTATTGGGTTTATTTCATGTTTATATGATTTTCTAGTAGACTTAAGGTATGAAGATCCAAATTACGGAAAGACCCACTATGCAGAAAACCCCAGGTCCTGAACATTCTGGATAACAGGTCCCATACTTGTAATGGTTATATTGCACAGCAATACAAGTTTTAAGTTTAATGTTAAAAGGGGTAGTTCACCTTTAAATTAACTTTAACTATAATGTAAAGAGGGATATTCTGAAACAATCTGCAATTGGTTTTCATTTTTTTATAATTTGTGGCTTTTGAGTTATTTAGCTTTTTATTCAGCAGCTCTCCAGTTTTTAATTTCAGCCATCTGGTTGCTAGGGTCCAAATTCTCCTAGCAACCATGCACTGATTTAAATGAGAGACTGGTATATGAATAGGAAAGGCCTGAATAGAAAGAGGAGGAATAACAATACATTTGTAGCCTTACAGAGCATTTGTTTTTTTAAGATGGGGTCAGTGACCCCCATTTAAAAGCTGAAAGAGACAGAAGAAGGCAGCAAACAACTCAAAAACAAAGAAAGAATGAAGGCCAATTGAAAAGTTGCTTAGAATTAGCCAGTCTATGACATACTAAAGGTTAAAGGAAAGGTGAAGCACCTCTTTACCCTGTAGAATGACAAGACATTTCTAAAGCAGCTTGTGATATTAATATCATATGTGATAGATTAGGCATATGAATGGTCAATCTGTTGCTAGGGGCAGTGAGGCTAGTTACAAGGCAATCGTTTATATGGAATATACAATACTAGTTACATACTGCTATTAACTGATGAACCCACTTACAGCTTTGAGTGCACACTCCAGTGTGTGGAATTTGCTCTGCTTACAGACAGAGTCCCCACTCTGTGGCTTCTTCTTCCCAGGGTTCTGCTGCTGCTTCTGCGGCTGCTCTGCGCTCATGTTATTGGGGGGCACTTGCTCCTTGTTCTGCTTCTTGTGAATTCTATCAAAGCCCATCTCATACACAGTGTTTGCCATCTTAATGGGAGCTGAAAATCACAAGCACAGGGGTTACACATAGGGTTAAAGAGAATCATTGTGTAATATCTCTGACCTGGAGTCAGAACAATCTGATTGGCTCCCCCGGCTGGGACACAAGCCCTACTACTGGAATGCTGGGTAAGTAATGTGATGTCACAAGGAAAAGATTTCTTAAATGTATGGCAAGGGGTCGCAGTGACAGGGGCAGAGGGGAAGGGACAGCTGGAGAGAGACAGGGGGCAGAGGGGAAGGGACAGTTGGGAGAGAGAAAGAGACAGAGGGGAAGGGACAGCTGGAGAGAGACAGGGGGCAGAGAGAAAGGGACAGTTGGGAGAGACAGAGGGGAAGGGACAGCTGGAGAGAGACAGGGGCAGAGGGCAAGGGACAGCTGGAGAGAGAAAGAGACAGAGGGGAAGGGACAGTTGGAGAGAGACAGGGGCAGAGAGGAAGGGACAGCTGGAGAGAGACAGGGGCAGAGAGGAAGGGACAGGAAGTGACGGGAGGATAAAGAAGGAGCTGACTGACCGGTGCCCCCGGGTGTGACGTTGCTCTCAGTCAGGGCTTTGCGTTCTCCTTCTCTCCTCTCGCCGCTCTTTTTCCCTTTCTTCACAACCTTCCATTTCCCGTCCGGAGCCCCAGAAGCCATAGTTCCAGCTGTATCTCTCTCACGCCGCTCACTTCTCACGTCACTTTCGGGCTCCAGAGAAACGCCTCACTCAGCTGACGTGGCAACAGCTCATTGGCTGACAAGGAGAAAATCAAACGCACGCGCCTGCGCATTAGTAATCGGGGTTTCAACGGTCACGTCTGTCGTCTTCTCGTGACGCCACACTGGCAAAATATGACGTCAGACTGTAGCCTTATTGGTGGGAGTCAGTGGACTGGCAGCTCTAGTTCTTCTCTATGATTGGTTGTTACTCTGAGATCTATATGGGACACGTGTCACCCCAACCAGCCTCTCTGACTTACTTGTCTTCCTCAATGAATTGTACCTTCAGCTGTGACTCCCTGCACAACTCCCTGCAGCCTCCTGCCTGTGACACCCCAATGTTTCTATATATCTGTAACCTTGTTATGAGCTAAGGGGGCCCAGTCTGAAGGTCAGTTAGGGGGAGATTTGGGGTGAGTGATTATTTGTGCCCTGGGTACCCCTGGAACTATAGCAGGGTGACACCCCAATGTTTCTATATATCTGTAACCTTGTTATGAGCTAAGGGGCCCAGTCTGAAGGTCAGTTAGGGGGAGATTTGGGGTGAGTGATTATTTGTGCCTGGGTACCCCTGGAACTATAGCAGGGTGACACCCAATGTTTCTATATATCTGTAACCTTGTTATGAGCTAAGGGGCCCAGTCTGAAGGTCAGTTAGGGGGAGATTTGGGTGAGTGCTTATTTGTGTCCTGGGTACCCCTGGAACTATAGCAGGGTGACACCCCAATGTTTCTATATATCTGTAACTTGTTATGAGCTAAGGGGACCCAGTCTGAAGGTCAGTTAGGGGGAGATTTGGGGTGAGTGCTTATTTGTGTCCTGGGTACCCCTGGAACTATAGCAGGGTGACACCCCAATGTTTATATATATCTGTAACCTTGTTATGAGCTAAGGGGCCCAGTCTGAAGGTCAGTTAGGGGAGATTTGGGGTGAGTGCTTATTTGTACCCTGGGTACCCCTGGAACTATAGCAGGGTGACACCCCAATGTTTCTATATATCTGTAACCTTGTTATGAGCTAAGGGGCCCAGTCTGAAGGTCAGTTAGGGGGAGATTTGGGTGAGTGATTATTTGTACCCTGGGTACCCCTGGAACTATAGCAGGGTGACACCCCAATGTTTCTATATATCTGTAACTTGTTATGAGCTAAGGGGCCCAGTCTGAAGGTCAGTTAGGGGAGATTTGGGGTGAGTGATTATTTGTGCCCTGGGTACCCCTGGAACTATAGCAGGGTGACACCCCAATGTTTCTATATATCTGTAACCTTGTTATGAGCTAAGGGGGCCCAGTCTGAAGGTCAGTTAGGGGGAGATTTGGGGTGAGTGCTTATTTGTGTCCTGGGTACCCCTGGAACTATAGCAGGGTGACACCCCAATGTTTCTATATATCTGTAACCTTGTTATGAGCTAAGGGGCCAGTCTGAAGGTCAGTTAGGGGGAGATTTGGGGTGAGTGCTTATTTGTGTCCTGGGTACCCCTGGAACTATAGCAGGGTGACACCCCAATGTTTCTATATATCTGTAACTTGTTATGAGCTAAGGGGACCCAGTCTGAAGGTCAGTTAGGGGAGATTTGGGTGAGTGCTTATTTGTGTCCTGGGTACCCCTGGAACTATAGCAGGGTGACACCCCAATGTTTCTATATATCTGTAACCTTGTTATGAGCTAAGGGGCCCAGTCTGAAGGTCAGTTAGGGGGAGATTTGGGGTGAGTGCTTATTTGTGTCCTGGGTACCCCTGGAACTATAGCAGGGTGACACCCCCAATGTTTCTATATATCTGTAACCTTGTTATGAGCTAAGGGGGCCCAGTCTGAAGGTCAGTTAGGGGGAGATTTGGGGTGAGTGCTTATTTGTGTCCTGGGTACCCCTGGAACTATAGCAGGGTGACACCCCAATGTTTCTATATATCTGTAACTTGTTATGAGCTAAGGGGACCCAGTCTGAAGGTCAGTTAGGGGGAATTTGGGGTGAGTGATTATTGTGTCCTGGGTACCCCTGAACTATAGCAGGTGACACCCCAAGTTTCTATATATCTGTAACTTGTTATGAGCTAAGGGGCCCAGTCTGAAGGTCAGTTAGGGGAATTTGGGGTGAGTGCTTATTGTTCCTGGTACCCTGGAACTATAGCAGGGTGACACCCCAATGTTTCTATATATCTGTAACCTTGTTATGAGCTAAGGGGGCCCAGTCTGAAGGTCAGTTAGGGGGAGATTTGGGTGAGTGTTATTTGTACCCTGGGTACCCCTGGAACTATAGCAGGGTGACACCCCAAGTTTCTTATATCTGTACTTGTTATGACTAAGGGTCCAGTCTGAAGGTCAGTTAGGGGAGATTGGGGTGAGTGATTATTGTCCTGGGTACCCTGAACTATAGCAGGGTGACACCCCCCCCCCCCCCCCCCCCCCCCCCCCCCCCCCCCCCCCCCCCCCCCCCCCCCCCCCCCCCCCCCCCCCCCCCCCCCCCCCCCCCCCCCCCCCCCCCCCCCCCCCCCCCCCCCCCCCCCCCCCCCCCCCCCCCCCCCCCCCCCCCCCCCCCCCCCCCCCCCCCCCCCCCCCCCCCCCCCCCCCCACCCCAATGTTTCTATATATCTGTAACCTTGTTATGAGCTAAGGGGGCCCAGTCTGAAGGTCAGTTAGGGGGAGATTTGGGGTGAGTGCTTATTTGTACCCTGGGTACCCCTGGAACTATAGCAGGGTGACACCCCAATGTTTCTATATATCTGTAACCTTGTTATGAGCTAAGGGGTCCAGTCTGAAGGTCAGTTAGGGGGAGATTTGGGGTGAGTGCTTATTTGTGTCCTGGGTACCCTGGAACTATAGCAGGGTGACACCCCAATGTTCTATATATCTGTAACCTTGTTATGAGCTAAGGGGGCCCAGTCTGAAGGTCAGTTAGGGGGAGATTTGGGGTGAGTGCTTATTTGTGTCCTGGGTACCCCTGGAACTATAGCAGGGTGACACCCCAATGTTTCTATATATCTGTAACTTGTTATGAGCTAAGGGGACCCAGTCTGAAGGTCAGTTAGGGGGAGATTTGGGGTGAGTGCTTATTTGTGTCCTGGGTACCCCTGGAACTATAGCAGGGTGACACCCAATGTTTCTATATATCTGTAACCTTGTTATGAGCTAAGGGGGTCCAGTCTGAAGGTCAGTTAGGGGGAGATTTGGGGTGATGTGATTATTTGTACCCTGGGTACCCCTGGAACTATAGCAGGGTGACTGTTACCCCAATGTTTCTATATATCTGTAACCTTGTTATGAGCTAAGGGGGCCCAGTCTGAAGGTCAGTTAGGGGGAGATTTGGGTGAGTGATTATTTGTACCCTGGGTTACCCCTGGAACTATAGCAGGGTGACACCCCAATGTTTCTATATATCTGTAACCTTGTTATGAGCTAAGGGGGTCCAGTCTGAAGGTCAGTTAGGGGGAGATTTGGGGTGAGTGATTATTTGTACCCTGGGTACCCCTGGAACTATAGCAGGGTGACTGTTACCCCAATGTTTCTATATATCTGTAACCTTGTTATGAGCTAAGGGGCCCAGTCTGAAGGCCAGTTAGGGGGAGATTTGGGGTGAGTGCTTATTTGTACCCTGGGTACCCCTGGAACTATAGCAGGGTGACACCCCAATGTTTCTATATATCTGTAACCTTGTTATGAGCTAAGGGGCCCAGTCTGAAGGTCAGTTAGGGGGAGATTGGGGTGAGTGATTATTTGTACCCTGGTACCCCTGGAACTATAGCAGGGTGACACCCCAATGTTTCTATATATCTGTAACCTTGTTATGAGCTAAGGGGGCCCAGTCTGAAGGTCAGTTAGGGGGAGATTTGGGGTGAGTGATTATTTGTACCCTGGGTACCCCTGGAACTAATTTAGTGCTTATTCTGAGTCAGCCGCCTGTCTGCTCACACAGAATAACTGGAACAATTGGTCAGCACTCACCCAAACCACAAATTTATCAAGCAGGTGCACGTGCGAGGTTGTCCACTCCAACCGGAAAAGCAATGCAAGACGGAATCACAGCACCATGCAAATCATGTATAATCTTAAAAAGCCTTTATTGGATTTTTCTGGCTTGGATCTCAAACGAACAACGTTTCAGGCCTCCATGGCCTTTTGTCAAGTTAATGAACTACTGCAGATTGCAAGGTTTTATACTCACACATTAGATCGCCCTCTATAGGTGAGCGATCAAAATTAATTGATACAAAGAAAAAATGTATATACACATAAAGGCAACATTGTCAGATACATAGTAGTACATAGATAAATTTCTTCAACAATTTCTTCAACAAGCTGCCCCTGTTACCCCCATATTCTATATATTGCCAAAAATCCACAAACGACTAGATAACCCACCTGGCCGTCCAATTGTATCGTGTATGAATTCGGTTTTGTCTCCACTCTCAATCTTTGTTGATAAAATAATCAATGGTTATGTCTTGGAGCATAGATCTTATTTAAAGGACACAAATGACTTTTTGCTTAAACTACAAAAATTTACACATATTCCGTCGCATGCGATCCTGGTCACGTTCGATGTGGAGAGCCTCTACACCTCCATCCCTCATGATGGGGGTCTGGAGACTGTCCGCATCGGACTGACAAGGGATCCTACCATGGATGGATCACAAAAAAAGTTTATCATGCAATGTTTGGAATTGGTCCTTTGTAATAATTATTTTATGTTCCAGGACAGCTTCTATATACAGAAAAGGGGTACAGCAATGGGTTCAAATGTGGCCCCGTCATATGCAAACATGTTCATGAATGAATTCGAACAAAAATTCATATACTCAAATATATTATTCAAGCAACATTGTGTTGCGTGGTTTCGTTTTATCGATGACGTGTTCGCTATATGGACGGGGCCACAGTTGACCCTTAATGCTTTCCATCAAGAGATCAATGCTGCCTTACCCTTCATTAAGTTCACTCTGAATTCAGATAGCGAACAGATTGCATTTTTGGACACTTCCATCATCAAGAAGGGTGGCACTTTGATTACAGATCTGTTTCGTAAATCCTCAGATAGAAACACTCTGCTCCATTACAATTCATTCCATCCTATGCAAACTAAAAAATCACTACCCAAATCGCAATTTGTCCGCGTCAAGCGGATTGTGACAGAGGGCAGTTTACAACAGGAAAGACTGAATGAAATGGAGAATAATTTTTTGCAGAGAGGTTATCCCCCAGGTCTTCTTAAAAAGCAACGTGAGGGGATTGAGGATCCTCTGGTAAATCCCCAATGTGATTACAAAAGGGATCAAAAACGTATCCCTTTTGTTTCTAAATTCAATACAGCGAGCCAAGAGGTCGCCAAGATTATACGAAAACATTGGGGTATACTAAGAGATGGGGTCCCTGAGGTAGAATCTTTCCAAAATATGCCACTTATGTCATACAAAGGAACAATACCATTGGATCCACTTTGGTTAAATCAGATTTGGGAGGAAATTTAAGGGAAGAACGGGTCTTACGCCCTAGAAATAATGGCACCTTCCCCTGTCTGTCGTGTAACTGTTGCTCCAATGTCCTTAAAGGGATGTCGTATATCACCCGCGGAAGGGCACCCCGATAAAAATTCATGGCTTCTACACATGCAATACTACTTTTGTAGTTTATGTGATTAAATGCCCATGCGGCCGATTGTATGTAGGGCAGACAACCCGTGCCATCAAGGATAGAATACGTGAGCACAAATCCGCAGTGAAACTTAAAAAACTGGATCAGGCGGTTTCCAGTCATTTTGCTGAAAAAGGGTCATGGGTCCAGCAATTAAAGTTTTCAAGTAATAGACAATATTCCAATACTTCGCCGCGGTGGTGACCGTTTTTTTTTTTTAAAATGTTACTTAAAAAAGAAGCTAAATGGATACGCCGCCTAGAAACGCTGGAACCCCATGGCCTTAATCGCGAATATGACTTGCATCCCATATACCGATAGAATTTTAAAGGTTGTTTTTAATCATAACATTATGATCAAACAATTTTTTATAAATATTGGTCATTTTTATTGTTTTACAGATACTGTACTATGAGATTCAAACCTTTACCGTGATGAATGCAATTACCAGGAAATAAGTGGACACTTTATCTATGTACTACTATGTATCTGACAATGTTGCCTTTATGTGTATATACATTTTTTTCTTTGTATCAATTAATTTTGATCGCTCCCCTTTATAGAGGGCGATCTAATGTGTGAGTATAAAACCTTGCAATCTGCAGTAGTTCATTAACTTGACAAAAGGCCATGGAGGCCTGAAACGTTGTTCGTTTGAGATCCAAGCCAGAAAAATCCAATAAAGGCTTTTTAAGATTATACATGATTTGCATGGTGCTGTGATTCCGTCTTGCATTGCTCACACAGAATGACAATTTTCCAGCACAAAGAGTAGGTATAGAGTTGCCACCTGGCTGGTATTTACTGGCCAGTAAAAATGATGCTTAATGCCAATGTTATTAATAGGGAAAAAACGGCAAGAATAAAGGAAGGCCGGTATTTTTTTCCAGAAAAGGTGGCAACCCTAGGTAGGTATTGGGTACATGGGTGAATAGAAATGAGGGGGTGGATCTATAGGTTTGCAGAGAGGGTTCAACACAAAGTTTCTGATCCATAGGAAATGTGAGTTAAATGTAAGGTCCTGTCTGTGTCTGTGCTGGAAGCTGATCTGAAGCTCAGAGATACAGTTACCGGCTTGTGGTTAAAATAACAATGAATTCTGATCAGATTTCCTTGTTGACTGCCAAGTACAGTGTATCAGTCTCGGCTTATGGCTTTGTGCCCGGCCCATACATCTATAAATGAAGAGTTAACCCACACTGGTGCCCAATCATTCGCTGCCATTCTGGTTATAGGATTGGTTCCGTATAAGTGGAATTGTGGGCTGGGGATACCTGCAAATGGGTGCCTGCTACAAAGTGCACTAACACCGGCACAATATTAGGTTAGAATATCCCATCAGCAGAGGGTCTCATTGGTGTGATGCGCCCCACTCACAACATGTTTTTGTTTTCCCCAGAGCCATACGGTCGGCCCATTGCCATCTGGCCCAGTGTGTTGGTGGCAAATCATGTCAAAATTGCCAAATGAGTATCTGGCTATCTACCTACACCCTAGGCTAATGTCTCTCTCTTCTGTTATGTCATTAAATCTACAAAAGCCCATCCAGTCAACCAATTCCCGTCATGCAAATATATCAGCCAGAACTGTCCGGCCAACATACCCCTATGAACTTGATTGTGTCCAGTACAACCTGCTGGTCACTGCTCAAAAACGCCGGATAAAAAACATCAGGCACAATTTTCAGGCACAAATGCAACACCTTTTTATTTTGATGGTATTGTTATTAACATGAAACTCAAGTTTATTGTGTTAGTTATTATGGGGGCACCCCCAGTGCTGCTTTGTCTACTCCATTCACAGCTTATTGATTTCAGCTTATGAGACCTCAGTTTCACATCATACAATGAACTGAAAAGATAAAAACGATTGACATACGAGAAATAAATATATTTTGGCCTCTCCTGAGGGCCGTGGCACAAGAGGAGCGGCGAGCGACGCTACAATTAGGTGCAGTCACAATGCGCAGCAGAATCATGATATTGTTTCCGTTGGATATTGTTTCCGTGCTACTGATATATTAGATAGATACATATAGGCAGCCTTTAAGCCAATTATCCTTGGCACCTGTAGGGGATCCTCTGCATTTTGTTGCCCTCAATCTCAATGCCCCATGTGCCACCACCCTGATCTTTCTGCAGCTACTGAGACCCTCTATGTATGGTTTAAAATTCACTAGCAAAGCAAAGTACTGCAGCCTCCTCTGCTGGCAAAACAACATTAACAATCAATAAATTAACAGAAAGACGACAATTTCCCAGTTTCACCCTCACAGAGGAGCCAAGGTTTGTGTGCAAAGGATCACTCGCTCAGCCGTCACACAGTCAAAACCCCTCCAGTACCAACTTGTGATCCAGTCGGAACCCCGACGACCGGTTGGATAAAGTGATAAAATATTAATTGAATGTATAAATAGCTTTAAAAAAATAATAAATTCGTATATTTTAAAGAAATGAGCCTCATAGGGCACCGCTAATACTTCCCGTCTGGTTGTTTCCAAGTAGGATTGTCTATAAACGAAACTTATTATCACTATAAAAATATAATATGAGTTCATCTAAAGCAAAATGCTCACATTTGCAGCCCAATCATATCCCTCCATGTAACGGGAATGGACTGTCTGAGGCTGAGTTTATGGCACAAGCTCCACTATGGTTTGTGTTGTTTGGGGTGGGGAACCTGGGAACAGAAAGTGCATGTAAAACCCATTCAAAAAAAAAAAAATATATATATATCCACTCTTAACTGGTCAGCCCTCCTGCTCTGGATGGGCCCACACGGCATGAGGAGACTCGGTGGCAGCAGGAAGGCTCTAATATATAATACAAGCAATAATGGCGGAAGGAGACATCAGGAGAGCATCAGGGTCAGACAGGAGTAGAGGTGGTGTATTTACCCAGGGTTCTGCTAGATGATGAGCAGCTCTACAGAGAACAATCTCATCTCGCCTGACTTGGATCGTCTACTTAAACTCTTTCAGCCTCGACTTGAAGAACTGCTTAGCAAGTATCCTCCAGTTCAGTGATCCCCAACTAGTAGCTTGTGAGCAACATGTTGCTCTATGACCCCTTGGATGTTGCCCCCAGTGGCCTCAAAGCAGGAGCTTGTTTTTGAATTCCAGGCTTGGAGGCAACTTTTAGTTGTATAAAAACCAGTTGTACTGCCAAACAGATCCTCAATGTAGGCTGACAATCCACATAGGGGCTACTAAATGGCCAATCACAGCCCTTATTTGGCACCCCGGGAACATTTTTCATGCTTGTGTTGCTCCCGTCTGAATGTTGCTCACGGGTTCTAAAGGTTGGGGATCCCTGCTCTAGTTCGATGACCTGGACTCCTGTAGATTTCGGAACAACCACTACAGCCCTGTGCTGCAAAACCAGATTATTATGAAGAGATTTCTGGTGTTTCGTTGTCTAGAGTAAGTTCTAAATGGAATATAAAGGAGGCTGTTTGATCACCATCTAGTTGGCACCTACAGAGCAACCGATGGGAGGTTTCCAAGATGGAATCTTGCAACACAGGAGGAAACCATCCCATGATAACATCAAGAAGCTCTGGAAAACTTCAGGGGTACCACATATAAATAAAATGTTAGCATCTTGGTGCTAGTGGACAGTATGATGGTTCCATGTTAGCCTCTTGTCAAAGAGGTTCTGTTTTTTTTACCCACTAGGATTGTGGTGAACTTATTCTAGATGCCACATAGGGTAAACCTACTGAGATGCCCTCTGGTGTTTGTCTTTCAGAGTTGATCCATGGGACAGGTCAACGTAAAGAAACAACAGTTTTGTAACCTGGGGTAGATACACCACCTCGCAAGTAAAGGTTGGAGGAGAAGGAGGGCCAAAAGGCCTTGTGTATATAAAAGGAAGACAGAGACGTACAGATATCATATGATCAGTAACCCCAGACTCCAACAGGCAGAAAAACTACCAAGGATATAAAACTCCCACGGGAAAAAGATTACCCTCCCGATAAAAGTATGAAGCTCCATGTTTAGCAAGCGTAAAAAGCCAACTCCAAAGAAACACCAACACCTCCCCATCCAGAGTTCCTATTGGATAGAAATGTCCGACTGGGCGAGACGCCTGCGCGACAGACACCCACAAAGCATCGGCTGTTTCTATGACGACGAATGGTGGTGCAGGAAGTGATCCCAAGCCCAAGGTGTCCTCTTCTCATGACTGATGGATAATGACAGGGAGGAGGATTTATATAGGATGCGGGGTGGGGGGGGGCAAGGAATAGGATGAAAAAAAGGGAGGAGAAAAGCCTTGTTAGTATTCATCTTGGTCCTCGGGCTGAAGTTCATCTTTCTCCTCATCATCCGGGGGAGCGAATCCTTCCTGCGCAAGACAGACAGACAGACAGGGAGTTTTAGGGTGAGGTCTTAATTGGATCAGCTGACACAAAGATTTAATACCATGGTGCAAATAAAGTCCACCTATTCACACTGACCAATCACTCGGGTTACTTACTCTGGGACATTTTAAACCCCTCTATCAGAACCTCCCTGGTGTCTAAGAATGATGCCTACGCTGGGGTGATTTCTGACATACAATGTAATTGGCCACAGAGGCCAGCTTGTATTCCAGGGGCCCCTAAGCTGAGACCCACCTCTGTGGCATAGAGGATGTCTATGATCTTGGAGAGGACCCCAACGTTCTCGCTGTCACTCTCCTGGCAGACCAGTTCAATGTCTCGCAGTTTGCTGAAGTAGAAGTCGCGCTCTTTCTCCAACCCGTCCACCGTCAGTTTCAGCTCCATCAACTACAATTGGACAGAACACAGAGACATAAGGCCCACCCCCATTCTATATTCCCTTATTTATTTTCCTTCCAAATAAAAACGATAGGTGAATGATAAACATAGGGCTGCTAAACACAAGGCATTTCCACTGGTGGCACAAAGATGCTGGGGTCATGCTCCAATTTTCTCACCAGAGCTTCTTTTTGGGGCATCCCTGGGTCCACACTTACTGGGGTCCCACAGGACAACAGTTGCAAGTAGGAAAATGGGGGAACAAAGTTTATAGTAGGGCAAGATGGAGTCAGCAGAAGAACATGGCAACAGTAGGATTAGATGAAAACAGTGATATTTTGTAGCAGGTACAACCAGGGCCACCATCAGTGGGTACATTTGTGCCGGGCCCAGGCCTAAAGAGGGGTCCGGCTGTGTTGCCCTTTGTGAATTAGCCGGGCCCCCTTGACAGTGCCGAAGCCGCCAAAAGACCCAAAGTCACGAAAGCAGCCTAAGGTAAGTTCCACTGAACACCAATGTGTTTTTTAATTTATAAAAACCCCTGGCCACCAAAGTATTATGTTAATACTATATAGGCCCCTGGCCACCAATGGGTTGTTTTTTTTTGTTTGGGGGGCCCTTGCGCCAATGCTTTTTTTTGTAACTTATAGGGGATGCCTTGGCGCCAGTTTTTTTTTATTTCAATTTTTAGGGGGGCCGTGCCCACTAATGTTTTTTTTAAAATGTTTATGTGGGACCCTGGCCGCCAATTTTTTTTCTTAAGTTATAATGGGGTCCTGGGGGGGAGGATTTACCATTTTACTGTGTTGTGTGGGGTGGGCAGGATTTGGGGTGGGACTTGGGGGCTGGGCTGAAATGGGTAGGGACCAGAGGGCACAGATCATTTTGTTGTACAGGGCCCTGTGATTTCTGATGGTGGCCCTGGGTCCAACAACATCTGAAGAGCCATAGGTTGGACAGTGCTTCTTTATGTAAATAATTAGGGTCCCACATGTTCTGCTTCCAACCATCTGTTCCCACCTATAGATGGAGCTGCTAAAATGTGAAGGTGAGGGCAACACTTGGGGGCCGATTCACTAAGGGTCGAATTTAGAAGTTAAAAATACTTCGAAATTCGACCCTCGGATTGAAATCCTTCGACTTCGAATATCGAAGTCGAAGGATTTAGCGCTGATCCTGCGATCGATCGATCGAAGGATTTTCCGTCCGATCGAACGATTAAATCCTTCGAATCGAACGATTCGAAGGATTTTAATCCAACGATCGAAGGAAAATCCTTCGATCAAAAAATCACAGGCAAGCCTATGGGGACCTTCCCCATAGGCTAACATTGACTTCGGTAGCTTTTAGCTGCCGAAGTAGGGGGTCGAAGTTTTTTTTAAAGGGGAAGTACTTCGACTATCGAATGGTCGAATAGTCGAACGATTTTTCGTTCGATTCGTTCGATTTCGTTCGACTTCGAACGAATTTAACCAATTCGATGGTCGAAGTACCCAAAAAATACTTCGAAATTCGAAGTATTTTTCATTCGAATCCTTCACTCGAGCTTAGTGAATCAGCCCCATGGTGTTTGTTAGTTATGACTAGTTCTCCCACTAGGGGTGCTCTCCAAAGACTTTGTTTTTCATGGAAAAAAACTAGGTATCCTCAGGTATCTGGCCCACCTGTTGGTTAAGCTCCACCACCTGCGAGTCCATGTCGTGCCCCCCATTTCTGATGATGGGTGGGTTTTTCCTCATGGGAGGGGCCGTGTTTTGCAACCGCACAGGGGCCTGAATGGTCTTGGGACCCGTAGGGGAAGTTCTTTGTGGGACTGCGAGAGGCAGAAGAGAAACACGTCATTCACTGCATACAAACACCTAATTACTATTGTGTAAATATGGAACACGTACATGAGACAGAGCAATACAATGAGCTGTGTGTATAACCCCTGGGAGACTCACTGAACCTACTCATCATCTTACACAACAATGTGGCACTATGGCAACTCCTACTGCTGAGCATTCAATAGTCTGGCAATAAAATCATTGGCACTACCCATACAGAGAATAAACTAGTGACCGGGCATCATGCTGATTGGCTGTATCAAGCATTACTATACCTGCTGTGCCAATGGGTTTCTTGGGCTTGATCAAACCGTGATCCCCAGGGTTAGGAGCGGGGGCCATGTCTTGCCCCTGTCTCGCCAGCAGCGGGTCGTACTCCTTCCCATCATAGTTGGCATCAAATAATTTCTTGAACCACTGGACAAACTCAAAGTTGTCCTGGAACTTCCCCTTTATTAACCTCTCTACTGGGATTATCTGCAAGAAATAAATATGTCACTTAAGAGAGAATGGGGTCTTACTGGTTCCAACAGCATACAGTCCTGGGGCCACTGGGGCTCTTCATCCATAATGTATGGTGTATGGACAATTTACGATTGGTTACACTGGAGAAGAGACAGTTAAGGGGGATATGATCACTATATATAAATATATAAGGGGGATATGATCACTATATATAAATATATAAGGGATATGATCACTATATATAAATATATACGGGATATGATCACTATATATATATATATATATATATAAGGGGGATATGATCACTATATATAAATATATAAGGGGATATGATCACTATATATAAATATATAAGGGGATATGATCACTATATATAAATATATAAGGGGATATGATCACAATATATAAATATATAAGGGATATGATCACTATATATAAATATATAAGGGGATATGATCACTATATATAAATATATAAGGGGATATGATCACAATATATAAATATATAAGGGGATATGATCACTATATATAAATATATAAGGGGATATGATCACTATATATAAATATATAAGGGGATATGATCACTATATATAAATATATAAGGGGGATATGATCACTATATATAAATATATAAGGGGATATGATCACTATATATAAATATATAAGGGGGATATGATCACTATATATAAATATATAAGGGGATATGATCACTATATATAAATATATAAGGGGGATATGATCACTAT
The DNA here is from genome assembly GCF_017654675.1 of Xenopus laevis. NCBI lineage: Eukaryota > Metazoa > Chordata > Amphibia > Anura > Pipidae > Xenopus > Xenopus laevis. Next base: position 142,430,510 of record NC_054380.1, on the reverse strand, counting down.
ATATAAATATATAAGGGGATATGATCACTATATATAAATATATAAGGGGATATGATCACTATATATAAATATATAAGGGGGATATGATCACTATATATAAATATATAAGGGGGACTTGATCACTATATATAAATATATAAGGGGGATATGATCACTATATATAAATATATAAGGGGGACTTGATCACTATATATAAATATATAAGGGGATATGATCACTATATATAAATATATATGGGGGAAATGGTCACTATATATAAATATATAAGGGGGATATGATCACTATATATAAATATATAAGGGATATGATCACTATATATAAATATATAAGGGGGATATGATCACTATATATAAATATATAAGGGGATATGATCACTATATATAAATATATATGGGGGAAATGGTCACTATATATAAATATATAAGGGGATATGATCACTATATATAAATATATAAGGGGATATGATCACTATATATAAATATATAAGGGGATATGATCACTATATATATAAATATATAAGGGGATATGATCACTATATATACTGTATAAAGGAACCATACAATAAACTCAGATGCTTTATTCACCAGTAGCTCCTCCCAGCAGACAGGAGGGAGCCAATGAGATTAGAGGAGGGAAAGGGGTGTTACAGGCAGAGCTGGGAGTTGTAAATCAGTTGTACTGGCAGATACATTAGACAGGTACAAGGAAGGGTCTGATGCCTTTTAGTAAGAAAGTATTATTTCAGTGTATTGAGTGTGTCCTTATGTACACAAGCATATTGACAGTATAATGCACACTAGTAACACACTCAGGCACCAGTACAGTTGCTCCCATGCAGCTTCCCTCGCAATTGTCACCTACTTTGTCGACGCCCATTTTCTTGAAGGCCGCCTGTAAGACTTTGAAGTTTTGGATGGATTCGTGCTCCAGTTTGGCCTGGAATTTGACTCTCTTCAGAAGGATACAGCCTGGGAAGAGCATGTCCATGAACTGGCAGTAGGCAGCCCCTAGGGGGAGATCATCCATTAGTGAGATCTGATTGAAGAGGGGCCACGTGAAGGGGCAAAAGGTAATAAAGGGACAGTGATGGGTTGGAGGATTCGTTGAGTGAAGAACTTGCTGCAAGGTCAGAATTAGGGCAAGAAGCCCAGGGAACAAGTCAAAGGGGAGACATAATGGCGCTCACTTGATATCGTCTGCCTCCCCCCCCAGAAGGTAAAATAAGAAGCTGGGACACGAGGGCCACTCACCAGTGCAGAGTTGCTCAGTCTTGGTGTAGTTCAGCTGCAGGGAGTCGTTGACCCAGGCCAACATGTCATGGCGACTGAGGTTCTCGCCGCTGGTCATAGACGTGGAATAGACATTGACCGCCATCCCCCAACTGTTGGGAATAAAAGGGTGGAGTGAAATGAGGCACCACCCACTTCATTATTAATGTCTGTGGAACCACCAAATACTATTATAATCATTAGCACTGCCAATACCACACTCTGTTGTACCACTCGTCTCACCAGCACTCTGTGTGGCACTTCCCATCAGCACCACTGATCTCACTACCACTCCCGTGGCTCATCTCACTATTACACTCTGTGGTACATCGTTACATAGTTACATAGTTACATAGTAAAATTGGGTTGAAAAAAGACAAAGTCCATCAAGTTCAACCCCTCCAAATGAAAACCCAGCCCCATACACACACCCCTCCCTACTGTCACATAAATGATATATCCCCATATCTATACTAACTATAGAGTTTAGTATCACAATAGCCTTTGTATTATGTCTGTCCAAGAAATCATCCAAGTCCCTCTTATAGTCATTAACTGAATCATCACCCGGCAGTGCATTCCCCAACCTCACTGTCCTCACTGTGATGAACCCCCTACTCTGTTCCTTTAAATGAAACTTCTTTTCCTCTAGTCTGAAGGGGAGGCCTCTGGTACGTGATTCTCTTTATGGGTAAAAAGGTCCCCTGCTATTTGTCTATAATGTCCTCTAATGTACTTGTAAAGTCTAATCATGTCCCCTCACAAGCGCCTTTTTTCCCCCAGAGAAAACAACCCCAACCTTGTCAGTCTCCCCTCATAATTTAACTCTTCCCTCCCTCTAACCAGTTTAGTTGCACTTAGTCTCTGCACTCTCTCCAGCTCATTTATATCCCTCTTAAGGACTGGAGTCCAAAACTGCCCCCATACTCCAGATGAGGCCTCACCAGGGACCTATAAAGAGACACAATTAGGTTTCATCCCTTGAGTTAATGCCCTTTTTTATACAAGAACTTTATTTGCTTTAGTAGCCACAGAATGACACTGCCCAGAATTAGACAACTTGTTATCTACAAAGACCCCAAGATCCTTCTCATTTAAGGAAACTCCCAACACACTGCCATTTAGTGTAGAACTTGCATTTATATTATTTTTAGCAAAGTGCATAACCTGCATTTATCAACATTGAACCTCATTTTCCAGTTTGCTGCCCAGTACCACTGATCTCACTCCCGTGGCTCGTCTCACTATTACACTCTATGGTACCACTGATCTCACTATCACTCCCGTGGCTCATCTCACTATTACACTCATGTAATATGCAGTGAGGGGTTAGGGCCCAGCAGCAGGTAATACAGGAATGGAAACAAAAGAAAAGCACAATAATAAAACAATTACTGGAATCAGCAGGGCTCTATATACAGAGGCACCCAATCAATTCACTGATATTTGCACAGCCAATCACAATATCTGTGGCACTGTCCCTATTGTCCTGAGTCCTGTGTGGAACGACCGGTCCCATTACTAGAGATAAAGTAACGACACGAGTACCCGGAGCCCTGAATCACTTTGGGGAGGGAGTAGTAACTTTGCTCAGGCTAAATATGTCCAACAATATTCCCCCACCTATTTCTGCCATTAGAAACCCTTTCCCCATATCTGTTAGAGCTGAACAAAAGGATACGTTATACCCAGAAACACTAGAGGCCCCTATGCTGGGGAGATGAATTATTTATGGGGGGGGGGCAGAAGCTGCATCACAAGCTCTCTGGTTCTGCCCTTTGCCTCCCCACATCTAATCAATCATTAAATAGCCAATTAATAAATATCCAACTGATCATTAAATAGCCAATCAATAAATATTTAACTGATCATTAAATAGCCAATCAATAAATATTTAACTGATCATTAAATAGCCAATCAATAAATATTCAATCAATCATTAAATAGCCAATCAATAAATATCCAACTGATCATTAAATAGCCAATCAATAAATATCCAACTGATCATTAAATAACCAATCAATAAATATTCAATCAATCATTAAATAGCCAATCAATAAATATCCAACTGATCATTATATAGCAAATCAATAAATATCCAAACGATCATTAAATAGTCAATCATTATATATTCAATCATTAAATAGCCAATCAATAAATATCCAACTGATCATTAAATAGCCAATCAATAAATATCCAACTGATCATTAAATAGCCAATCAATAAATATCCAACTGATCATTAAATAGCCAATCAATAAATATTCAACCAATCATTAAATAGCCAATCAATAAATATCCAAACGATCATTAAATAGCCAATCAATAAATATTCAACCAATCATTAAATAGCCAATCAATAAATTTCCAACTGATCATTAAATAGCCAATCAATAAATATTCAACCAATCATTAAATAGCCAATCAATAAATATCCAAATGATCATTAAATAGCCAATCAATAAATATTCAACCAATCATTAAATAGCCAATCAATAAATATTCAACCAATCATTAAATAGCCAATCAATAAATATCCAAACGATCATTAAATAGCCAATCAATAAATATTCAACCAATCATTAAATAGCCAATGAATAAATATCCAACTGATCATTAAATAGCCAATCAATAAATATCCAACTGATCATTAAATAGCCAATCAATAAATATCCAACTGATCATTAAATAGCCAATCAATAAATATTCAACTGATCATTAAATAGCCAATCAATAAATATTCAACTGATCATTAAATAGCCAATCAATAAATATCCAACTGATCATTAAATAGCCAATCAATATTCAACTGATCATTAAATAGCCAATCAATGAATATCCAACTGATCATTAAATAGCCAATCAATGAATATCCAACTGATCATTAAATAGCCAATCAATAAATATCCAACTGATCATTAGCCAATCAATAAATATACAACTGATCATTAAATAGCCAATCAATAAATAGATAATAATGATTTCGCAAGATGCCACCAAGATCCTAAATCTTTCCTCTCACAATGTCACATATTGTCTCCTGTCTCTACTGATCTGTTGGCTGCACCCCCCAAACCCTGACACTCCCCTCCTCGTACCCCCAGTTCTCTCTGTATTACACTCCCCCCCTGGCACCCCCAGTACACCCCCTGCTCCCTCCCTAATACACTCACTGTTAGATGGAGGAGTGTTGGCCAAACAGAGCACAAAGGGTTAAACGGTATCATAAATTCTCTGCATTAATATCACTATCACAAAATAACTACAACTCCCAGCAGCTCTTGAAAGGCACAGGGGGGGCTGCAGTCTCACCACCACTAATTTGTGCAGTTTTATTTTCTCAGTATGGGGGCCCCTCGCAGCTAAATGGGCCCCTGGGCAGCTCACCTGTAGCAACGCTCCTCCCTGACCACATGTTTCCTGAAGGGAATGATTTGCTGCTGGTCTGGGATGCGGAGCCTGCGGGAGGGCAGGATTGGGGCCGGCATGACTGGCCAGTACTCTGGGAATCAGCCGCCAGTTGGGTGGGAATCAGGCTGGCATTCAGAGCAGACAGTTGGGTGGGAATGGCCGGCATTCAGAGCAGGCAGTTGGGTGGGAATGGCCGGCATTCAGAGCAGGCAGTTGGGTGGGAATGGCCGGCATTCAGAGCAGGCAGTTGGGTGGGAATGGCCGGCATTCAGAGCAGGAGAAGACTGGTACCTGAAGCAGCTCAGCACATCCAACCTCCTCCCTCCCATAGACATTAATTAGTAATTAGATGCTGATCTATAGTAAGGAGATGATGATTTATAGCAGTGCTGTCCAATTTATATGGTACCGAGGGCCGGAATTTTTCTAATCTACGTGGTGGAGGGCCGATAATGGAAGACAGTGTTAGCCACTCCCTGTTTTAGACCACACCCACTTTAAACCACACCTATGTAACCGCAAGACCAGATTGAGCACAGGAGCTCCTCAAGGATGTGTCCTCAGGCCGTTGTTGTACACATTGCTGACACATGACTGCACAACTAGACACAGCTCAAACCACATCATCAAGTTCGCCGATGACACAACTGTGGTGGGGCTCATCAACCACAACAACGAGTCGGGGTACAGAGATGAGGTTCAGCAGCTGGGGGTCTGGTGCAGTGAGAACAACTTGTCACTGAATGTGGATAAAACGAAAGAGATGATTGTCGACTTCAGGAGAACTCTCCCTGCTCACACACCACTCAACATCAACGGCTTCACAGTAGAGACAGTAAAGAACAGCAAAATCCTGGGAGTCCACATCTCTGATGACCTCACCGCAGTATTAAAGCCCGAACAACCAGGCGAAAGCTTTTTTCAGCAACTATCAGACTCCTCAACATTCCAGACTCACCTGATCTCCTCCCTACTTATCATATCACAGGGGAAGGATTGAAGGTCCATTGAAAATTGAAGGTCCATTGGTCTTCCTAATTGTAAAAGGAGGATTTTGACTTGGGTTCTGTTTTTAAGACTGGTATGGTGTCTGGATGTCTTCTCTCTGATTGTCAGTTCCATTCGGTGAGGACACTATATTTTTTGGTGCTGTTTATATGAGGAGGCTGCAGGATTGTGGGCTTGAGAGTGTTCCTTTACCATTACCATATCATTTACAGCAAGTCCATAGCCTACACAGATAATGTCACTCTGGTAATATCAAAACTTGAGGAGGAGGAGGGAGGGGAATGTTTTAGAGTGCATTAAAAGTTATTCTGAGGCATCAGGGTCTCGGATCAACCAGGAGAAAGCTTTTGGGGCTCTTGGGGGGGAACCAAGCTTGGAGAAAATCCCAGTAGACCCAGGTTTAGTTTAGAGTTCTGGGGGTTACATTTTTGAAGGGAGACCTTACAAAGGCAAATAGGGAAGACAACTGAATGCAGGTCAGGCAAAGGTTCAGTAGTGGAAGCAACAGAAGATGGCCAATGGAGAAAGTATTGACATAAGACTTTTTGGTTCCACTTTTTCTCTTTCTGTTGCTAAAATCTCTCTATGCCCGGATCTAAAGTCTAGTCTTCCAGAGGCTTTGGGGGGGGGGGGGTAGGTTCAAGCCAGTAAAAAGGGGGATCACATTCATGCAGAGGACAACATGAGGGTTGGACATGATGTGTCTTTGGACAGTTGGCACACGAAAAAGACTCTCGGTGGGAAATTGGTATTGGAGATTGGGCATCGCCTTTAAGAGATTGGTTAGTTGGTGGAAGGGTGAAAGAGGTCCAGATAAAAGGGGGCTGTACCCCATCTCATCTGTGGCAGTTAGTTAAGATGTTTAAAAAGTGAAATATTAGTGAAGAAGGTATTTGGTCCCCCTGCACGGGACAATTCTTTATCATGGGACAGGTTAAAAATCTTCTTAATAAAAGCTCCAGATTAATTCCCATACTACACAATAAAGATTTCCCACCAGGGCTGTGGCCCATTAACTTCAAAAATTGGCATCACTCTATGGGATTTTCACATACTAGAGGGCAGAGCACTTAAAGGAGAAGGAAAGCTACGGAGGCATTTTATTGCCAATAGATTAGCTGCAATAGTACAAGCTAGAATGCTATATTTATTCTGTAGAATGTTTTACCATACCTGAGTAAAAAGCTCTAGAAACTCTCTGTTTGTTTAGGATAGGAGCTGCAGTATTAATGTGGTGTGACATCACTTCCTGCCTGAGTCTCTCCCTGCTCTGGGCTCAGATTACAGTAGAGGAGGAAGGGGTGGGGGGAGAGGAGCAAACTGAGCATGCTCTTGCCCAGGGCAATGAGGTTTAAGCTGAAAACAGGAAGTCTGATACAGAAGCCCATGAGTACACAATAGAAGGAAAGAAATGTGCTGTTTGACAGGGGACTCAGAGCAGCATTACTTTGGGGGTTTACTGGTATATTTAGATGGACCTTTCTGATAAGGCTTACTTACTTTTAACCTTTCCTTCTCCTTTAAACATATAGATGATATCCTACGAACAGAAGATATAACATCACTGGACAGGCTCCGACTACGACAAACCCAGCAAAACTAAACGAATGCTACCTGCCCAGTATTATGTAAAATATTACTTGAATTGAACTGTATTCTGTAAAAGAAATATGTGCCATGACTTCAAATTGGACTACAATACGGCATATTACATAAGATGTACAAACCTGAATCGCTAACATATTTTATTGGTATTGAATGCAGGTAAACAAAATAAAGAATTTAAAAAAAAATCCCTCTCATATTTATAAATACAAATATATGGACAAGGAAAGTTGGAAGGATGGAGACAGTAGGACAAGATGGAGACAGTAGAACAAGATGGAGACAGTAGGACAAGATGTGAAAGTAAAGCAAGATGGAGACAGTAGACCAAGATGGTGATAACAAGACAAGATGGAGTAGATCAGGATGAAAACAGTAGGGCAAGATGGAGACAGTAGGACAAGATGGAGACAGTAGGACAAGATGGAGACAGTAGGACAAGATGGAGACAGTAAGACAAGATGGAGACAGTAGGACAAGATGGAGACAGTAGGACAAGATGGAGACAGTAGGACAAGATGGAGTAGATCAGGATGAAAACAGTAGGGCAAGATGGAGACAGTAGGACAAGATGGAGACAGTAAGACAAGATGGAGACAGTAGGACAAGATGGAGATAGTAGGACAAGATGGTGATATCTTGCCCAGCTGCCTGTCTCCATATCGCTGTTTTAAACTTTGTAATCCTCTTCTTATCTATAATTATTAATTTTAAGGCTCCAGTTTGTGTTACATCCTGGTCTATTGACCCAAAGAAGTTATATGCTGCGATTAATCAGATTACACTCATAATCTCTAGGGAAAATCTGCCCATGTATGTTGGACTCAAGGAATCATTATGCTTAATGTATGTACAGCATTGTATTGCCTTTATGTAACTCCCCTTTACCAGTGAGGATACATAGATTTCATATCTAATAGCTGTGAATTTTAATATATAAGAAAACACATTTTTTTGCTTCAGTGCCAGGTAATTACCATTTATGCTTATGTTTGTCAGTATGTAAGAGGCAATATTATATGGATAAGGACAAAGGGAATAAAACCATAGCTTATGGTAATATCTATTAAATTCTGTATTTATACCCTGTAACAAGGGATGAGTCATTGGAGGAAACATTAACTGGCAATAAATTCTATAATTCAGATGTCAGCACACTGCCCGTTGTTAGGTTCAATTAGTTGTTCCTGGTGCTTTAGTATATTCAATCCTGTCCATTGATCTTCTGTGTATTGACCCTTGCTTTGCCTGACTCTCCTGATCTCTCCAATCCTGATCTTTGGCTGCCTGATTATTCCGACTTCTCCGATCCTGACCCTGCCCGTCTGTGACTACTCTCATCTCTCCAATCCTGATCCTTTGCCTGTTCTGCGACTATTCTACATTCTCTAATCCAATTCCGGCCTGTCTGACCATTCTATCTGCTTGTGCTGCCCGGCCTGTTCCTGGTGGTTCTTCCTTCCAAGATCCTGGTGAGACAATCGTGTCCCTTTGCTCGTCCAGAACCGTTAGCTTTGCTCCTCTCTCAATTAAGACCTGGCGGCATTCGATTAGCCCGAGGTGAAAGGCGGCTGTTAGAGGCAGAAGTGAGAGCCGAGACCAGGGAACTTAGCTTGGGTTCTGGATATAGGGTGCTGAACGTGACACTTAGTATGAAAGAGAGTACAGAGAAGCAAGGATAGAGGAGGAACAGAGGGGGCATTAAGGTGGCCATAAACGGGCAGATAAAGCTGCAGATTTCAGTCGTTTGGACCGATTTGACAGCTTATCCCCCGTGTATGGGGGCTTCCGACGGGTCATCCCAATCAATATCTGGCCACGATATCGATCGGGAAGGTTTGATTTATAACCGACCGACCCGTCGGAGCCCCTTGGCGCATCGTAATTCGATCGTTTGGCCATATGGCCGAACGTTCGAATTACCCCCGATATAGCCCTGCCGTTAGTGGCTTATCAGGGAAAGATCCGCTCGTTTGGCGATGTCGCCAAACGAGCGGATCTTTGAGTCTATGGCCACCTTTACTGTTACTATGATGATTGGGTGTAATTATCCATTCAGTTCAGATTTCTCTTACTACTCAGTAGAACATTGCTGTAAATGTGGTGAAAGCAAACCTGCAGAACCCCCAAACCCCTCACAGCTCCAAATGGAGAGATTCCAGCAGTTTCCTTACCTTTCTGCCTATAGATGTGTCTACCAATCAGATGTTGCACAAGAGCAGTGGATTCCTGCAGAGAACAGAAAACATATGAGCGTGAGTTATAGATCTGCCTTGTACCTCAGTGCAACCAATTTACTGTCCCCCCAAATGCCCAGTCACAGTCACACACTTGGATTAGCAGGTCAGTGTGGAAATAAAATGACTGACTATAACCCCAACCCATCTGTTTGGTTCAATAGTGCATGTTTAAAACTTGGAACAGAAAGCCCTGCTAAGTGCCTTGGTCCAAGGTTGGGGGTGATATTCACTTGCGGGGTACCTAACAAATTGGCACCACCCAGTTAATTGGCCGTTTGTTGCCCTACAAGTGAATATTATAGTTTAATGCACATATATTGCATTTTTGGTGTTACTTCTCTCCACCAACCTGTGAGAGCCAAAGTGGGGTTCTAGTAGGGTTTGGTTACACTCTAACCTGTGATTGTCTAATATGTCAGGATGGGGGAGTTTTGGGAAGACAGACTACAACATTTTACAAGGGTCATCACTATGTTTAATGTATCCCCCCAATACCATGAGGCCTGCAGCTCTACTCTAAATACCCAGTAGTCCTAGAGTAAGAACCTGATCATTATAGGGCACTACCCTTAACCATCTTGGTAACCCCCCTGTCTCTCTAATAGCGTTTGGTGAGACAGGAATGTGATGGTATAATGCCTGGGGGTGCATCATGGACAGTTTCTTCTACAGTTATGTGGAGGGAACTGAAATATATTCTGTAGTTAAATATACATTTCATTTCTACTATAGTCAGTAGGTGGCAGTAGCTCCTAAGGTTGGTCTTTGATTAGGGCTCCCCTGGTAGTTTCTAGTGAAGAGGAAAGTCCAAATGTGAAAAACATATATAAATGGGCCGAGAGGGAGAAACAGCTGCCATAAGTAGGACTAGTCAGTGTTGATGTAGTGGCACCGGGAAGGAAGGTTAGTTACTATGAGCATCCCTGGCCCCAGTGGGGAAAGTGACCACATGGAGAAACTAAAGGATCCAGCTTGTAAGGCCCAGGTCTGGGAAGCACCAGTCATGGTTGACCACCATCTTGCCCTGTGGTCTCCATCTTGCCCTATCGTCTCCAGCTTGCCCTACTGTCTCCACCTTGCCCTACCGTCTCTATCTTACCTTACCGTCTCTACCTTGCCCTACTGTCTCCACCTTGCCCTACTGTCTCCACCTTGGCTGGAGCAGGTATTCCAAGATATTAAAGATAAGAAAGGTTGTTCTAACCTATGCACCCTCTCTGCTTGAGGCACCCACAAATTTAAATCTCTCTTTTATTACTCTCCCCCCTAGACAAAGCTTAAAGGGGATATAAAGGCAAAAGAATGAAATCCATTTTTACTTTCTTTAATGAAAAATAAATCTCTCTCTAATATACGGTAATTAAAAAAATTCGACCACTTTTATAATAAATCTGACTGTATGCAGTGAAATTCCCCCTTCGTTTATTTGTTCTGACTGCTGTGGATAGGAAACTTCAGACAGTCCCTAACTGATCTGCAGGGAAACAATCATACTTTCAACCAGCAGGAGGAGCCCTCACCTTATTTCCCAGAACTCGAGCAGCTTTGTTTGTTTCCCTGTAGAGCAGCCGATGACTGTGTAGAGATTTGTATTGGATTTTATTTTTGCCTTTAAAATCCCTTTCATGTATGTATTAAACAATACAAAAACTATAAAATCCACATTAGATGACATGACAACACAGGGCCCAGTGCAGTCTGTATATTCTGATTATTAATCAGTCTTGTGTATTGGCTTCTGGCAGATATTATTTGACCTCCCAACAGCACCACCCTGAGCATGTGCACAGTCTTGGTCTTGCAAAGATGTATAACAAAGTTACAAGATGGTGACCCCCTGTGGCCAACTTTGAAAGCATAAATCATTTGTTTGATTAGGCTTGTGGTGCAGTAAATTCATGTTTATGTTTAGTATACAAAATACAGCATTTCTAGCCTTATTCTATTTTACTCTTTACTTCCCCTTTATTGGGGCATCCAGAGCCTGATATTGAATAAAACCAGTGCAGTTGTGTATAAAGAGGGTGGATACAGATAACAGATTCCCGGCAGGGGTGGTGGGAATTGGAGAGATTGAATGAAATAGAAGGTTCATTCATGTCTGTAATCCACTGGCCTGGAGAGCAGAGAAGCTGAAATGTTTCCAGCAGCAGAGTAATAGAAGGTACCACCATGAGATTAATACTGGAGGGCTGCCAGCACAGGGCAGAGTGGGACCTCCAGCAGTTTTGGAATGAGACGTGCAGGAGACTCACTATCGCATGTGGGGCTGCATTGTGCAGTGTTTATCAGAGAAGCAGCAGGAACCTCCCTTGGGGCTGCAGGAACCTCCCTCGTTGTAGCAGGACAAACAGTGCAACAACCAATGGCAACGTGATGGAGACAGGGGAATCCTGCCTGGAGGCTGCACCAATCACAGAAGGCTGACAATTCTCTAACCTCCACCCCCTCCCATGGGGAGACTGAAAGAATGAGGACTCTGTGCAGTCAGTTTCTCATGTTTCCTTCTATTCCAGTGAGGGGCCCCAGTTTGGCCAAGAGCCCCTCTGCCTGCCGGCCTCTCACTCAACCCCCAACCGTGCCCCTCACTCCCCATAGCAACACAATGGTCGGCTCAGAGGAGAACAAAGGGGGGATTATAAGGCTGGGAAGCCCATAGCAAACAAGGCTGCAGAGGTTCGATACCCACAGTGGGTGCACAGTGGGCACAAGTAGTTGATTTAAATTAGGACTTGAGTTCAGAAGAGGAATGTGCAGAAGTCACAACTGTACAACTCCCAGCACCCTCTGACAACCAAGCCCATGTGAAGAAAACTACAGCTGCAATATGCTATGGATATGACATTCACAGCACAAGGTCTGGCCATATAGTGGTGAATTCCCAGTAGATACACAAGCAAGAGCACAATTGGCATGAAAATATATAATTAAAACTTACAGCCTGTGCTGGTGGACTACATTTCCCAGCATCCCCAGGCAGTAGATAGGCTGAAAGGTCAGAGATTTACCAAACAGCGCTCCCTGAGCCATTAAATCACATTCCAACTGCCACATTCCTAAACTGCTGACATGTCTTGTAACGTGTGCAGCCTCATTAAGAACATTAATTGCTGTCACTTATTGCATGGAGCACCCCCACCCCCCAATGTTCCAATTACTGGGCAGTGAACGGTGCAGAGTTAGAGAACAGGGCTGGACTGTGCATGGGACAAACTCTGCCCAGGGGCATCACAAACTGCCCACACTCTTGGGGAGTGGGGTAACTAATTCTGAGCCCTACAGAAAACACACTGTGAACCCCATTGTTGCTAAAAAGGGGCGCCAGTCATTCAGCTCTCAGTGTACGTTGCCAACTAGACCCTACAAGCCAGTGACAGAGGCCCAAAGCCAAAGTCCTGTAGTACCCATGTTTGTAAATATGCCCTTCCACTGTCATTGAAAGGGTCCTTGTAAAGAAGGACCCCCCATCCCCCATCAGGAAAGCAGGTCAAGGAATGGTGGGACAGCAGGTCGGCATCCCAATCCCCCCAGGCTCCTCAGCTCATGCAAATCAATCAAATATACAGAGACTTGTCCTTGTTCTTGTGAGGAACATTGGAAAACATTGTATCAGCTGGTAGGAAACGCCACCATCTCCTCTTACTATCTCCATCTTGCCTTACTGTCACCATCTCCTCTTACTGTCCCCATCCTTGCCCTATTGTCACATCTCCTCTTACTGTCCCCATTCTTGCCTTACTGTCACCATCTCCTCTTACCGTCTCCATCTTGCCGTATTGTAACCATCTCCCCTGTCCCCATCCTTGCCCTACTGCAGGGATCCCCAACCTTTTAAACCTGTGAGCAACATTCAGAAGTAAAAGGAGTTGGGGAGCAATACATGCATAGCAAATGATCTTGGGTTGCCAAATAAGTGCTATGATTGGCCATTTGGTAGCCCCTATGTGGATTGTCAACCTACATTGAGGCTCTGTTTGGCAGTACATCTGGTTTTTATGCAACCAAAACTTGCCTCCAAGCCTGGAATTCAAAAATAAGCTCCTGCTTTGAGGCCACTGGGAGCAACATCCAAGGTGTTGGAGAGCAACATGTTACTCACAAGCTACTGGTTGGGGATCACTGCCCTACTGTCACCATCTCCTCTTACTTTCCCCATCCTTGCCCTACTGTCACCATCTCCTCTTACTGTCCCCATCTCCTCTTACTGTCCCCATCCTTGTCCTACTGTCACCATCTCCTCTTACTGTCTCCATCTTGCCCTACTGTAACCATCTCCCCTAACCGTCCCCATCCTTGCCCTACTGTCACCATCTCCTCTTACCGTCTCCATCTTGCCCTATTGTAACCATCGCCTCTAACTGTCCCCATCCTTGCCCTACTGTCACCATCTCCTCTTACTGTCTCCATCTTGCCCTACTGTCTCCTTCTCCTCTTACTTTCCCCATCCTTGCCCTACTGTCACCATCTTGCCCTATTGTAACCATCTCCCCTAACTGTCCCCATCCTTGCCCTACAGTCACCACCTCCTCTTACCGTCTCCATCTTGCCCTATTGTAACCATCTCCTCTTACTGTCTCCATCTTGCCCTACTGTCACCATCTCCTCTTACTGTCCCCATCCTTGCCCTATTGTCACCATCTCCTCTTACTGTCCCCATCCTTGGCCTACTGTCACCATCTCCTCTTACTGTCCCCATCCTTGCCCTATTGTCACCATCTCCTCTTACTGTCCCCATCCTTGCCCTATTGTCACCATCTCCTCTTACTGTCCCCATCCTTGCCCTACTGTCACCATCTCCTCTTACTGTCCCCATCCTTGCCCTATTGTCACCATCTCCTCTTACTGTCCCCATCCTTGCCCTACTGTCACCATCTCCTCTTACAGTCTCCGTCTTGCCCTGTCACCATCCCCTCTTACTGTCTCCATCTTGTCCTATTGTCGCCATCCTTGCCCTACTGTCTCCGTCTTGCCCTACTGTTTCCGTCTTGCCCTACTGTCACCATCTTGCCCTATTGTAACCATCTCCCCTAACTGTCCCCATCCTTGCCCTACAGTCACCATCTCCTCTTACCGTCTCCATCTTGCCCTATTGTAACCATCTCCTCTTACTGTCTCCATCCTTGGCCTACTGTCACTATATCCTCTTACTGTCCCCATCCTTGCCCTATTGTCACCATCTCCTCTTACTGTCCCCATCCTTGCCCTATTGTCACCATCTCCTCTTACTGTCCCCATCCTTGCCCTACTGTCACCATCTCCTCTTACAGTCTCCGTCTTGCCCTGTCACCATCCCCTCTTACTGTCTCCATCTTGTCCTATTGTCGCCATCCTTGCCCTACTGTCTCCGTCTTGCCCTACTGTTTCCGTCTTGCCCTACTGTCACCATCTCCCTTTACTGCCTCCATCTTGCCCTACTGTCTCCATCTCCTCTTATTGTCACCATCTCCCCTAATTGTCCCCATCCTTGCCCTACTGTCTCCATCTTGCCCTACTATCTTCATCTTGCCCTGCCATTGAGCCATTATGTGCCCCGCAGGTAAATACTAGATAGTACATATCTCTCTACAGACACTTCTCTCCCCTATTTGCCTGAGCCTATTCCGACCTCAGATAACGTTTTACCATTGTTTCTTTTCTGATTTTCATGTTTATTTTCCTATTATAAAAGTACTTCTTTTTTTGCTATCACCCATGATTTCCCCATGTGCTCAGAGGGAGATTTAAAGGAATAGTTCAGTGTGAAAATAAAAACTGGGTAAATAGATAGGCTGTGCAAAATAAATAATGTATCTAATATAGTTAGTTAGACAAAAATGTAATGTATAACGGCTGGAGTGAGTGGATGTGTAACATAATAGCCAGAACACTACTTCCTGCTTTTCAGCTCTCTAACTCTGAGTTAGTCAGTGACTATAAGGGGGGCCACATGGGACATAACTGTTCAGTGAGTTTGTAATTGATCCTCAGCATTCAGCTCAGATTCAAAAGCAACAGTTATGTCCCATGTGACCCTCCCTCAAGTCTCTGATTGGTTACTGCCTGATAACCACGGTAACCAGTCAGTGTAAACGAAGAGATCTGAAAAGCAGGAAGTAGTGTTCTGACTGACATGTTATAGATCAAATCACTCCAGCCTTTATACATTACATTTTTGGCTAACTAACTATATTAGAAACAATTTTTATTTTGCACAGCCTGTCTATTTACCCAGTTTTTATTTTTACACTGAACAATTCCTTTAAAAAAAAAAAAAAATGAATTCTGTATAAACAAGACCCGCCCTTTTCCAAGCTGCTGTTGGTGTCTCCGGAGGAGTTCATGATACCAGGGGTTTAAAGAACTAAACCCTAAAAAGGAGTGTGCCTATGGCCAAATATTACACTCTATATTGAACTTAAACCTTAAGGTTCTGCATCTCTATAGCAGCAATGATCCAGGACTTCAAACTTGTCACAGGGGGTCACCATCTTGGAAAGTGTCTGTGACACTCACATGCTCAGTGGGCTCTGATTGGCTGTTGAGAAGCTAAGCTTAGGGCTCGTCACTAATTATCCAGCAGAAAATGAGCTTCCCTGGCTGTAATATAAGCTGATGCTACAGGTTTGCTGATTATTCAATTCTGATGCTAATTGCACTGGTTTCTGTGCTGCCATCTAGTAATTATGTGTATTAATTACTAATCAGCCTTATATTGTGACATTTCTATTCTATGTGTACTGTATATTGTGAGTGGCTCCCTAAGCTCAGTAAGTGACAGCAGCACAGAGCATGTGAATCAGTGAATCAGCAGAAAAGAAGATGGGGAGCTACTGGGGCATCTTTGGAGACACAGATCTTTACTGCTAAAGGGCTGTGGTTGCTTTGGGCTGATACAGAATTTTCTATAGGCACCCGAGGACTCCCCCAGCCGACACTGAAGGCCTACGCATGGGCTCAGTATAGATGGTGAGCTCTTGTGGGCAGGACCCTTTTCAGAATTGCATCTGCTCGCCTGCATTTCAGTCATAGTTTTCCCTTATGTATTGGTTTATTATGGGAGAGCTGGTGTTAAGAAGTTTAAAAATGTTCTGATCTCTATCTTAGTGTTTAATGGACAACCATTAATGGACCCTCCAAACACTTCACCAGAAATAAAGACTTTTTTCAATTTCTATTTTTTGTTTATGCCCATTTTTCCAAAATCTCAGTGTAACGTTGGATGCCGGTGCCTGTGGTGTGTGAGTGTGAGTGTGAGTGAGGCAGCTGAGTGATCCAGGGGCAGGTTTCAATTGGCTTAATTCAGGGGTGCCCAGACTTTGTTACCCTGAGATCTACTCTCAACGCCTGACCCCCATCAGGAGATCTACCTTCAAAAAAATAGTGAGTCGTCTATCATACAAGTATCCGAAGCCCATAAATTTGTTGGATGGTTCTCCAAATGGTTGTGGAAGATTCTATAATCCTTTATAATAAAGTCCAAGTGTCTCTGCGTCCAGTCCCTGTGTCCGTGGGATTGCGCTACTGCACATGTGCCCCACGGACCGTCTCTGGCGCATACCTCCCAACTGCGCATATGCTGCGTATATGCAGCCAATGAGCGCGCCGTACGATCCCAGCCAATGAGCGCGCAGGGAGTTGAGGCATGCGCAGTACCGAGTACAATGTCAATGTTACCGTTTGTGAGTCGGACTGCTCTGCGCCCTGCTGTGTATCTGAAGACATGGAGCAGGCTAGGGGTAGGCAAGCAACAGTGCACCAGGGGCGCAGCCATGCTAAGCTGCAGGTTGTTGGGCACTCACCCAAGAAAGGCGCCTATTGAATCCCTAAACACGGCTCAAGGGGCCAAGGACTTCATCTACAGCCTGCACGCCACCGAGAGGAGCTGCCTCCTGCGGGAACTGCACAAATTTGAATCTATAGCAATTGCACAAGGTCAGTGGAATGCGTCGAGCTACTGAATTTACGTTTCGTTTTTAGGAACACCGCTTTGCTTTTGCTGCTGAAGAAATGTAGCTTTCTGTATTTATTTTTCTTGGCATGCCAGGGTTATATGTGATCATTTTAAATTGAAATGTGCAACCTTCAGTTGTTGCTGAACTGCGGCCCTAGGGTTCTAGACTGTAGTGTGGATGTCAAGTTGTTCATTTGGTGCATATACTGTGCATGTCTGCGTGTGTGTTGGAGTGTTTGTGCTCATATCATTAGAGCTGTAAGGAGTCACATCCAAGGGTCAGTGCTCTCTGAACTGGGGCAGCTTTGCCTTGAATTAGCTCCTTGGAACAACTGAATGTTTCTGGCAAAGGTGCAGTAATGTCACATCTGGATATTCCCTTGGTATACAAAGCTCTTCTCTACAGTAAAGCACCGCTGAACTGTTGTGCTCTTAGTGCATAAGGATAGTGCATAGGATCTGCTGTGCCTATTTTATTGTAACTGCCGATGTCCACAATAGAAAGTGTCTAGGTGTTGGCTGATCAGATTTGGGGTGTTTGGCCAGTCATGTTAACTTAAAGTCACCCCTGCAAACTCCCCCCCCCCAAAAAAAATCTATGCTTAAAGGGATATGCTCATGGGAAAAATGTGTTTTTCAAAATACATCATTCAATAGTGCTAATCCTGCAGAAGTCTCCACTGAAATCCATTTCTCAAAAGAGATTTGTTTATCCTCTATAATAAAGTTGAAGTGTCTCTGCGTCCAGTCCCTGTGCAAACAATTTTGTCCCTCTTTCTTATTCTGAAATGTTGGGAGGTATGCTGGCGAATGTTTGGCTACATATGTTCTAGCGCCCGTTAATTTAACGGGCTTAATGTCTAGTTCTTTATATAATATGTTCGACATATCTCCATGTCTGTTTCCCAGTAAACCTCTTGCTGCTTCTATCTGTTGAGATTGTATTAGATTGTATAAGATTGTATAAGATTGTATAAGATTGTATTAGATTGTATAAGATTGTATAAGATTGTATTAGATTGTATAAGATTGTATAAGATTGTATAAGATTGTATTAGATTGTATTAGATTGTATTAGATTGTATTAGATTGTATTAGATTGTATTAGATTGTATTAGATTGTATTAGATTGTATAAGATTGTATAAGATTGTATTAGATTGTATTAGATTGTATTAGATTGTATAAGATTGTATTAGATTGTATTAGATTGTATTAGATTGTATAAGATTGTATAAGATTGTATTAGATTGTATTAGATTGTATTAGATTGTATTAGATTGTATTAGATTGTATTAGATTGTATAAGATTGTATAAGATTGTATAAGATTGTATTAGATTGTATAAGATTGTATAAGATTGTATTCTGCAGTTATGAGACTTGGCTTGTGCCCAGGGTCATTGAATACAAATATTACAAAGACGTTGAAGTCCTGGCTGCCAAAACATGACCAGGATAGTAACATTGCTGGTTTTTATCTGTTATTTATGTCTCTCCATAAACATTAGTCCCCAAAATGACATTAACATTAACAAAACATTATCTTTTAGCAATCAAGAGAGAGAAAATGAATGAGTTTGCCTTTTTCTATACCTTTCATCAGATTCTTTTTTCCCCTCCACTACTGAAATAAAAACAGGAGCAAGTTGCTGAGGATCAATAATAACAAAAGTAGAAATAGTCTGAAGTTGGAAACATGAACCGAAGCTTCAGAACCTGAATGGAAGAGAAAAACAATATTTCTCCATAAAGCCAATACTCCCGACAGTGAGAATTAATCCCTAATTTGTAAAAAGGCTCAATAAAGGCTTAATAAATACACGGACAGACAGAAAAGTCGTGTTGACTTTCGGAGCTGCAAATCGTTGATCATTTCTTGGTATTTTTTCCCTTCAACATTAGGTGATAAGTCAGAACACAAACCTTAAGGCTGAAGAAGCAGCAGGAGGAGACGGTCGGGTAGTGACGAGACGCGGCCTGGACTAGTGACACTCACACAGCAGCGACGCAGCAGAACAAGAACAGACACGAGGGGAGGAGCCACCGTGGGAAATGGAGGAGCGGTCCTAGAGCCTGCTGCTTGCGCTGAAACAGCTTCTGAACATTAAAGGGATACTGTCACGGGAAAAAATGTTTTTTTCAAAATGAATCGGTTAATAGTGCTGCTCCAGCAGAATTCTGCACTGAAATCCATTTCTCAAAAGAGCAAACAGATTTTTTTATATTCAATTTTGAAATCTGACATGGGGTTAGACATTTTGTCAATTTCTCAGCTGCCCCTGGTCATGTGACTTGTGCCTGCACTTTAGGAGAGAAATGCTTTCTGGCAGGCTGCTGTTTTTCCTTCTCAATGTAACTGAATGTGTCTCAGTGGGACCTGGATTTTACTATTGAGTGCTGTTCTTAGATCTACCAGGCAGCTGTTATCTTGTGTTAGGGAGCTGCTATCTGGTTACCTTCCCATTGTTCTTTTGTTTGGCTGCTGGGAGGGGGGGAAGGGAGGGGGTGATATCAGTCCAACTTGCAGTACAGCAGTAAAGAGTGATTGAAGTTTATCAGAGCACAAGTCACATGACTGGGGGCAGCAGGGAAATTGACATTATTTCTAGCCCCATGTCAGATTTCAAAATTGAATATAAAAAAATCTGTTTGGTCTTTTGAGAAATGGATTTCAGTGCAGAATTCTGCTGGAGCAGCACTATTAACTGATTCATTTTGAAAAAACTATTTTTTTGACATGACTTTGAATCGAGGATTCGTACGATTTTCGGATCGTGTGTGGAGAGTGCCGACATCTTTCGTCTGGTGGAGATCGGTCGTTTGGTCGATCGTTCAGGTTTGATTTTGATCCGACTGATCCCGCCGGAGCCCATTGTAATCGGATCGTTCAGCCATACGGGCGAACTTTCAGATTACCCCGATATAGCCGTGCTCGTTAATGGCATATGAGGGAAAGATCCGCTCGTTTGGCAATGTCACCAAACGAGCGGATCTTTGCGTCTATGGCCACCATTAGTTACGCCGCTGCCCAAGTGTTCCACGTCCCTTTCTCTCTGGTCGGTCACAGTCTACCAGGAACAATACAGGGATCTACTAGTAAACCACGATCAACGTCCTGGGCACCCCTGCATGAGTTGGTGCATGAGTTGGTGCATGAGTTGGTGCATGAGTTGGTGCATGAGTTGGTGCATGAGTTGGTGCATGAGTTGGTGCATGAGTTGGTGCATGTCTCAGTCAGATCTATGGGGAATATAAGTGTAACTATTGTATCAAGTCTAACAGTTGCCTTTAATGTCACTCAGGGATTCTGCTCAGCAGGGACAAACACATCGATCAACTAAATGTATCAATTTACATCAGTTACAGAGTCGCCGACCCGCCCATCTCTCAGAGCTGCTTTGAAACATAAAAAGGCGAATAATACAACTTTATACTTCAATATTAGTAAAACAGTCACACATAGAAAATAGAAAGTAATTGGAATTGTTTCATTCACTTCTTCCCTTTAGGCTGTAAATGAAATACTAAATGGTTGTTATGGTCACTAACACTGGCAACCAAAAAAACAGACTGAGTGTAAGCCCCGTGCAACACACACATCCCCCGCATAGAGAAGCAATGTGGGAATTCTGCACAAGAGAAAAGCAAATTTGTCCACTAATAGAACTTTACCAAAAGTGCAACCCTACTCACTGCCCCCATATCCCACACTTGCAGAATATAAGGGGGTGTCTCTGTAGGTACAAGAGGAGGAGATACAGTAGGAGAGTGAGTAGTTACTAGTGGTACATTGGATACAGTAGGAGAGTGAGTAGGTACAAGAGGAGATACAGTAGGAGAGTGAGTAGGTACAAGAGGGGATACAGTAGGAGAGTGAGTAGGTACAAGAGGGGATACAGTAGGAGAGTGAGTAGGTACAAGAGGGGATACAGTAGGAGAGTGAGTAGGTACAAGAGGGGATACAGTAGGAGAGTGAGTAGGTACAAGAGGGGATACAGTAGGAGAGTGAGTAGGTACAAGAGGAGATACAGTAGGAGAGTGAGTAGGTACAAGAGGGGATACAGTAGGAGAGTGAGTAGGTACAAGAGGAGATACAGTAGGAGAGTGAGTAGGTACAAGAGGAGATACAGTAGGAGAGTGAGTAGGTACAAGAGGAGGAGATACAGTAGGAGGGTGAGTAGGTACAAGAGGAGATACAGTAGGAGAGTGAGTAGGTACAAGAGGAGATACAGTAGGAGAGTGAGTAGGTACAAGAGGAGATACAGTAGGAGAGTGAGTAGGTACAAGAGGAGATACAGTAGGAGAGTGAGTAGGTACAAGAGGAGATACAGTAGGAGAGTGAGTAGGTACAAGAGGAGATACAGTAGGAGGGTGAGTAGGTACAAGAGGAGGAGATACAGTAGGAGGGTGAGTAGGTACAAGAGGAGATACAGTAGGAGAGTGAGTAGGTACAAGAGGAGATACAGTAGGAGAGTGAGTAGGTACAAGAGGAGATACAGTAGGAGAGTGAGTAGGTACAAGAGGAGATACAGTAGGAGAGTGAGTAGGTACAAGAGGGGATACAGTAGGAGGGTGAGTAGGTACAAGAGGAGATACAGTAGGAGGGTGAGTAGGTACAAGAGGAGGAGATACAGTAGGAGGGTGAGTAGGTACAAGAGGAGATACAGTAGGACAGTGAGTAGGTACAAGAGGAGATACAGTAGGACAGTGAGTAGGTACAAGAGGAGATACAGTAGGACAGTGAGTAGGTACAAGAGGAGATACAGTAGGAGGGTGAGTAGGTACAAGAGGAGATACAGTAGGACAGTGAGTTGGCACAATTGGAGATACAGTAGGAGGGTGAGTAGTTACTAGTGGTACATTGGGTGCAGTGGGGGGGGTGCGAGTGATTTTGGTGCAGGTGCGACAGTGTCGGTGACAATTGGGGGATGGGGTCGGGCAGTGGACGTTACAGGAGGGGTCGGTAGAGGATGTGACAGAGGGAGCGATACAAAGGGATCAGATCGGCAGATACAGAGAGAGACAATGGGGAAGATGAAGTGTCAGTGACTCACGTTTCTCGGTCACCCCCATAAACCTCCGATACGAGCGACTCCCAGCGAGGCCTCCGCAATGTGTGACTGGAACACGCCCAGCAGCCCCCGCGCATGCGCAACAACTGGAGACACCGGGGGGATTGGGGGACGTTACCCCGGACTGGACTGCGCAATCACGTGACACAGTCATTGGGGGGGATGTCTCAGGTGTGTCCTACTGGTGTCACGTGTTGTCTCTGTGACTGACAGCTCAACCCCAGGCTCTTTCTATTCATTCCCTTCTATTTGCCACTCGCTTATTCTTCCCACTCACTGACGGACTGACGGACTGACGGACTGACTCTTGTGCTGGAATATTTCTTACTTCACTGGCGCCACCTGCTGTATCATCAGAGAACACTTGTCTATCAGAGAACACTTGTATCATCAGAGAACACTTGTATCATCAGAGAACACTTGTATCATCAGAGAACACTTGTCTATCAGAGAACACTTGTCTATCAGAGAACACTTGTCTATCAGAGAACACTTGTCTATCAGAGAACACTTGTATCATCAGAGAACACTTGTCTATCAGAGAACACTTGTCTATCAGAGAACACTTGTCTATCAGAGAACACTTGTCTATCAGAGAACACTTGTATCATCAGAGAACACTTGTATCATCAGAGAACACTTGTCTATCAGAGAACACTTGTATCATCAGAGAACACTTGTCTATCAGAGAACACTTGTCTATCAGAGAACACTTGTCTATCAGAGAACACTGTGTCTATCACAGAGAACACTTGTATCATCAGAGAACACTTGTATATCAGAGAACACTTGTCTATCAGAGAACACTTGTCTATCAGAGAACACTTGTCTATCAGAGAACACTTGTCTATCAGAGAACACTTGTATCATCAGAGAACACTTGTATCATCAGAGAACACTTGTCTATCAGAGAACACTTGTCTATCAGAGAACACTTGTCTATCAGAGAACACTTGTCTATCAGAGAACACTTGTCTATCAGAGAACACTTGTATCATCAGAGAACACTTGTATCATCAGAGAACACTTGTATCATCAGAGAACACTTGTATCATCAGAGAACACTTGTCTATCAGAGAACACTTGTATATCAGAGAACACTTGTCTATCAGAGAACACTTGTCTATCAGAGAACACTTGTCTATCAGAGAACACTTGTATCATCAGAGAACACTTGTCTATCAGAGAACACTTGTATCATCAGAGAACACTTGTATCATCAGAGAACACTTGTCTATCAGAGAACACTTGTCTATCAGAGAACACTTGTATCATCAGAGAACACTTGTATCATCAGAGAACACTTGTATCATCAGAGAACACTTGTATCATCAGAGAACACTTGTCTATCAGAGAACACTTGTATCATCAGAGAACACTTGTCTATCAGAGAACACTTGTCTATCAGAGAACACTTGTCTATCAGAGAACACTTGTCTATCAGAGAACACTTGTATCATCAGAGAACACTTGTCTATCAGAGAACACTTGTATCATCAGAGAACACTTGTATCATCAGAGAACACTTGTCTATCAGAGAACACTTGTATCATCAGAGAACACTTGTCTATCAGAGAACACTTGTCTATCAGAGAACACTTGTATCATCAGAGAACACTTGTCTATCAGAGAACACTTGTATCATCAGAGAACACTTGTCTATCAGAGAACACTTGTCTATCAGAGAACACTTGTATCATCAGAGAACACTTGTATCATCAGAGAACACTTGTATCATCAGAGAACACTTGTATCATCAGAGAACACTTGTCTATCAGAGAACACTTGTATCATCAGAGAACACTTGTATCATCAGAGAACACTTGTCTATCAGAGAACACTTGTCTATCAGAGAACACTTGTCTATCAGAGAACACTTGTCTATCAGAGAACACTTGTCTATCAGAGAACACTTGTATCATCAGAGAACATTTGTCTATCAGAGAACACTTGTATATCAGAGAACACTTGTCTATCAGAGAACACTTGTCTATCAGAGAACACTTGTCTATCAGAGAACACTTGTCTATCAGAGAACACTTGTCTATCAGAGAACACTTGTATCATCAGAGAACACTTGTCTATCAGAGAACACTTGTCTATCAGAGAACACTTGTCTATCAGAGAACACTTGTCTATCAGAGAACACTTGTATCATCAGAGAACACTTGTCTATCAGAGAACACTTGTCTATCAGAGAACACTTGTCTATCAGAGAACACTTGTCTATCAGAGAACACTTGTATCATCAGAGAACACTTGTCTATCAGAGAACACTTGTCTATCAGAGAACACTTGTATCATCAGAGAACACTTGTATCATCAGAGAACACTTGTCTATCAGAGAACACTTGTATCATCAGAGAACACTTGTCTATCAGAGAACACTTGTATCATCAGAGAACACTTGTATCATCAGAGAACACTTGTCTATCAGAGAACACTTGTATCATCAGAGAACACTTGTCTATCAGAGAACACTTGTATCAGGGGCTGGAGGGCAGGTGTACAGTGCAGAGTCATTTGGTGCATAGGAGACTTAGGTACAAGGAGACCATTCATCCCAGGGTCCCAAATTCCTTAATATTTCTTCTGTGTTTTTTTTTAATCTTTGAGGTCTGACATCATGTTGAGATTCTGGTGAGTTGCTAATGTGGTGCCGCTATTCAAAAAAGGATCCCGTTCTTAGTCTCAAAATTATAGGCCGGTTAGTCTGACACCAGTGGAAGGAAAGGCTTTGTAAGGGTTAATAAAGAATTCAATACTTGACAACATTGCAAATCATAATCAGTTGTGCAGCATGCTTTTATGTGTAATAGATCTTGCCTGACTAATTAAATTGCCTTTTATGAGAAGGTGAGCAGAGACCTGGATTCTAGGATGGCAGTGGATGTGATTTACTAAGACTTTGCTAAAGCATTTGATACAGTGTCACACAGAAGGTTAATGGTTAAATGAAGGAATGTTGGCCTGGAACATAGTATTTGTACTGAGTTTAGGATAATATTTTTGCAGATGAGACTAAATTGTGCAGAACTATAACTCCCATGCAGGATGCTGCCACTTCGCACAGTGATTTGTCACAATTTGATATCATGAAGTATAAGGCAGTTGGGAGCCTGAAGACTGGGGTGTGACCATACACAGCATTACACAGATCCAAATCCATGATAATGGTGAAATAATTTTTAAAGGAGTTGTTCACGAACTTTTAGTAGAATGTAGAGAGTTCAAATTCTGAGACAATTTGTAACAGGTTTTTGACTTATTTAGCTTTTTATTCAGCAGCTCTCCAGTTTGCAATTTCAGCAGTTTGGTTGCTAGGGTCCAAACTACCCTAGCAACCATGCATTGATTTGAATAAGAGGCTGGAATATGAATAAGAGAGGCCTGAATAGAAAGACGAGGAATAAAAAGTAACAATAACAATACATTTTTAGCCTAACAGAGCATTTGTTTTTTAGGTGGGGTCAGTGACCCCAATTTGAAAGCTGGAAAGAATCAGAAGAGGAAGGCAAATAACTCAAAAGCTAGAAAAAAGAAAAAATGACCAATTGAAAAGTTGCTTAGAATTGGCCATTCTATAACATACTAAAAGTTTCCTTAAAGGTGAACCACCTATTTAATAAACGTAGAAGTGATAGAAGTCACAAAGTATAGACAAAGTAGTAGTAGAAGGTGTCAGGGATACAGTCCAGACACAGGCCAAAGAGTAAGGGCAGAGGCAGACAAACAAAGTCGAGGGTCAGGTCAGGAGTCAGAACCGGGGAATCCACAAGCAGAGCAATGAGGGGCCACTAGGGAACAGGAAGTTGGAAGACGAATTAAAGAAGAATTTAATGAACAGGGCTCAAGGTCAAGCTTATAAAGGCTCAGGATTGGATCATGATAATGAGATGGGTGGAGAGGTAAAGCGCAAGACTGGAGAATATCACAAATAAAGAACAAGACTAAGGACCTCCAGTGGTTAAACAGGTAACTTAGCGCAAAGTCCAGAGTTCGAAACCGAGCAATTCCTGACAACTAAGGTGCAAAACTGCAAAATGAGGTTCAATGTTGATAAATGCAGGTTATGCACTAAATGGCAGTGTGTTTCCTTAAAGGGGAAGTAAAGTGTAAAATAGAATAAGGCTAGAAATGCTGTATTTTGTATGCTAAACATAAACATGAACTTACTGCACCACAAGTCTAATCAAACAAATGATTTATACTTTCAAACTTGGCCACAGGGGGTCACCATCTTGTAACTTTGTTATACATCTTTGCAAGACCAAGACTGTGCACATGCTCAGTGTGATCTGGGCTGCTTAGGGATCAACATAAATGATCAAAACAGCACAAGTGAAATAATATCTGCCAGAAGCCGATACAGCAAGACTGATTAATAATCAGAATATACAGACTGCACTGGCTCCTGTGTTGTCATGTAATCTAATGTGGATTTTATAGTTTTTGTATTGTTTAAGATAAACTTTCTCCAACTCAAAATAATCCTCCAAATAGAATCCCAGTTTATCTGTTCAAATCTGGCTCCATGATCTTTGTCCCTGCAGCTGGAGTTGGAAACAGTAAAGGGGATGTAAAGGCAAAAATAAAATCCAATACAAATCTCTACACAGTCGCGACTGCTCTACAGGGAAACAAACAAAGCTGCTTGAGTTCTGCATGGCTGGGAAGTAAGGCGGGGGCTCCCCCTGCTGTACATAAGTATGATTGTTTCCCTGCAGAGCAGTTAGGGACTGTCTGACAATTCCTATCCACAGTAGTAAATGAAGGGAGAATTTCACTGCATACAGTCAGGTTTCTTATAAAAACGGTACACATTTTTTAGTGTATAGTATATTGTAGATAGGTTTCTTTTTCATTAAAGAAAGTAAAAATGGGATTTTATTTTTTTGCCTTTACATGCCCTTTAAAGGAACAGTAACATCAAAAAATGAAAGTGTTGCCCTGCACTAGTAAAACTGGTGTATTTGTTTCACAATCACTACTATAGTTTATATAAATAAGCTGATGTGTAGCCACGGGGCAGCAATTCAAAGGTTACACAGCACATAAACTCTGTAGAACATAATGGTGTTATCTGTTATCCACTATTTATCCTGTGCCATATAGGCATTTTTCAATTTCCACCATTGCTACACAGCAGCTTGTTTATATAAACTATAGTCGTACTTATCTGTTATCTACTGTGTATCCTGTGCTTGAATGGCTGCCCCCATGGTTACACAGCAGCTTGTTTATATAAACTATAGTAGTACTTATCTGTTATCTACTGTGTATCCTGTGCTTGAATGGCTGCCCCCATGGCTACACAGCAGAGTGTTTATATAAACTATAGTAGTACTTATCTGTTATCTACTGTGTATCCTGTGCTTGAATGGCTGCCCCCATGGTTACACAGCAGCTTGTTTATATAAACTATAGTAGTACTTATCTGTTATCTACTGTGTATCCTGTGCTTGAATGTCTGCCCCCATGGTTACACAGCAGCTTGTTTATATAAACTATAGTAGTACTTATCTGTTACCTACTGTGTATCCTGTGCTTGAATGGCTGCCCCCATGGCTACACAGCAGCTTGTTTATATAAACTATAGTAGTACTTATCTGTTATCTACTGTTTGTCCTGTGCTTGAATGGCTGCCCCCATGGCTACGCAACAGCTTGTTTATATAAACTATAGTAGTACTTGATATTAGTACTTATCTGTTATCTAGTGTGTATCCTGTGCTTGAATGGCTGCCCCCATGGTTACACAGAAGCTTGTTTATATAAACTATAGTAGTATTTATCTGTTATCTACTGTGTATCCTGTGCTTGAATGGCTGCCCCCATGGTTACACAGAAGCTTGTTTATATAAACTATAGTAGTATTTATCTGTTATCTACTGTGTATCCTGTGCTTGAATGGCTGCCCCCATGGTTACACAGCAGCTTGTTTATATAAACTATAGTAGTATTTATCTGTTATCTACTGTTTATCCTGTGCTTGAATGGCTGCCCCCATGGTTATGCAGCAGCTTGTTTATATAAATTATAGTAGTACTTATCTGTTATCTACTGTGTATCCTGTGCTTGAATGGCTGCCCCCATGGCTACACAGCAGCTTGTTTATATAAACTATAGTAGTACTTATCTGTTATCTACTGTGTATCCTGTGCTTGAATGGCTGCCCCCATGGCTACACAGCAGCTTGTTTCTATAAACTATAGTAGTACTTATCTGTTATCTACTGTGTATCCTGCGCTTGAATGGCTGCCCCCATGGCTACACGGCAGCTTGTTTATATAAACTATAGTAGTACTTATCTGTTATCTACTGTGTATCCTGTGCTTGAATGGCTGCCCGCATAGCTGCACAGCAGCTTGTTTATGTAAACTATAGTAGTACTTATCTGTTATCTACTGTGTATCCTGTACTTGAATGGCTGCCCCCATGGCTACTCAACAGCTTGTTTATATAAACTATAGTAGTACTTATCTGTTATCTACTGTGTATCCTGTGCTTGAATGGCTGCCCCCATGGCTACATAGCAGCTTGTTTATATAAACTATAGTAGTACTTATCTGTTATCTACTGTGTATCCTGTGCTTGAATGGCTGCTCCGCATGGCTGCACAGCAGCTTGTTTATATAAACTATAGTAGTACATATCTGTTATCTACTGTGTATCCTGTGCTTGAATGGCTGCCCCCATGGCTACACAGCAGCTTGTTTATATAAACTATAGTAGTACTTATCTGTTATCTACTGTGTATCCTGTGCTTGAATGGCTGCCCCCATGGCTACACAGCAGCTTGTTTATACAAACTATAGTAGTACTTATCTGTTATCTACTGTGTATCCTGTGCTTGAATGGCTGCCCCCATGGCTACACAGCAGCTTGTCTATATAAACTATAGTAGTACTTATCTGTTATCTACTGTGTGTCCTGTGCTTGAATGGCTGCCCCCATGACTACACAGCAACTTGTTTATATAAACTATAGTAGTACTTATCTGTTATCTACTGTGTATCCTGTGCTTGAATGGCTAGTAGTAGTGTTTCTGAAGCAAAAGATCCGTTTTACCAACATAGGGCAACACCACATGATATTTTTATTACTTTAAAACACTTTTGGTGTTACTGTTCTTTTAAATGAGAAGGATCTTGGGGTCTTTGTAGATAACAAGTTGTCTAATTCTGGGCAGTGTCATTCTGTGGCTACTAAAGCAAATACAGTTCTGTCTTGTATAAAAAGGGGCATATGTTTATTCTGTTGCTCTGTCCTTGGCTCCTTTTCCCCACAGTCACTACCTAAACCTATTCCATGGGATTCTGTAACATTACTGGGTCACTGGAAATTCTTTGTACTTATAGTTATGGGGACAGGGGTCACCTTAGTCAGTGCAGTGTCACTTCCATAGAGAGGCGTGTCCAGAACACCATCAATGCTCCTGAGCTCAGCTCTCAAACTGGTTACATGTTTGTTCTTGGTTACATGTTCTTGGTTACACGTTCTTGCTTAGATTACATATTCTTGCTTACATGTTTGTTCATGGCAGCGCTGCCTAGCCCCAACCTTACCAGTCCCTGTTGCTAATTGTAAGCTCTTTGGAAACAGCTTTGTGCCCCACAACATGAACACAATAACTAGACAAGAATGTGAGACGTGACACGGGGGAATAGTAGTAACATTTTAATGCAAATTGTACCAGATTCCATTATTTCTAGCCCCACACGAGGAATGTTGGGTTTGTGACAGCGACGCATGGTACATGCAGCAACATATGGACCAGTGGGCAGAGAGGTTAGTGCAACTGGGTGATAGCACCATAGCATGGGGGAGGGGAGCATCACTACGGAGAGAGGGAGGAGTAACAAAGTAACAGTGCAACGTGTTGTTTATGTGCCCCGCCCCCATCCAAATGCGCAAATAAATAAATAAATACAAAAAAAGTCATCCGATTACTGTACAAGGGGCATGGAGAGCTCATTACAGCAATCCTATCACAACTTGTACACAACACACACACTTTGTTCTTCGACACTAATGACACACAATATTTATGGTGTTGGAGGGGCACCCGGGTTTAAGGAGATCCCTCAGTCAGGGGCAAGTCATTTTGGGGTGAAATATGTCCAGGTTTCTCTGAAAAATTAGGTTTTTGTTTGGCTTTGTGCGGGAGCCATGTTTGGCCACCCTAATAAACAATTAGGAATTAGGGTGATCCTACAATCTGTTCCAACCCCAATGTTGAGGCCGTTTCTTGCCCAATGTGGGAAATTGTTTCCTTTTTCTTCTTCAGTTCCAAATGGAACATCTTTAACACCAATAAAGAAGTTGAGAGAGAGAGTTGGCCAATGACTGGGCAAAGCCCTTAAGCGCTACATTGGCATTGCTCAGAAGGTTGGTTACAATGGGTGGCAAATCATTTGTGCTTCTAAAAATGTGGGTCAAAGTAACTTTATACCACCAGCCAATGAGAATCCCTTGCCCAACCCAATGTCATCCCTGCTGGGTTTATTTCTATGGAAACAAAAGTCACCAAGCCATGGCGGTCCCACAAAACATGAAATCAAGTTATACGGGGGCAAGGTAGGGGTTATTGCTAAGAAAAGATGAGAGAAAGCTGGTCGGACTCCAATACTCAGGGGATTTAATGATGATTGGGGTGTTGCCGTTGGTTTTCCGTGAAATAGGAGTAAGTGAGGGATGGAGAAAGCCAACCCCCCTATCCAATTAAACAGTGAGTTCTACAATATGGACTGAAACTTGAGCTTCCTTACTCCATGTTACTGCTCCATCTGGAAACTGGCCAAATACAGAAGGGTTTGTTTACTAACACAAGTGCCCAACACTAGAGAGACACAACAGAGAGCTACTTGCATTCAAACATGCTCCTTTGTGGGCAGCGCCAATGCACCGTGCCAGATTGCTATGATGGATTATGTGCAACTGGCGCATGGATGCAAGGAACCCTGGGATTATCAATAACTTAGACTTGGACTTCACAGTAATGTCAGGGGTTCCTTGAGTCCATACCTACTACTGACTGGCACTGAATGTGATGCCCCTCTCCCTGCAATAACATTGTAGATATTTACTGCACCTGTCAATGGTCAAACTCTCCCTCTGGAACCTGAACTCATTACAGTAACTGCTGCAGCCCCACAGCTTGGGGGTATAGGACATTTGCACCCAATCCATAAATGCCATAACTTACTGGGGACAAAGTACAAGAGAGGTTCGGGCTAAAGCTGGGGGCACCCTGGTAGTCTAAGCTCCATCCAAAGCCTCAAGAAACTGTTGAAAGCTGTTCCCCCCTTAAAATTAGAAAATGTCATTAATAGCAATGCTGTGCATGCTGGGAAAACATGGGCACATAGCACCGGGGGCAGGAAAGGTCAACCCTTAGAAGCCAGGAGTCAGGGATGGCCTTTGATTGACACCTAGAGGGTTGGGTAAATGGCCCTACCCCAAATCCTTGTCAGCACTGCCTGTTACCTGACTCTCATAAGGCTGTGTTTGAGTCACAAAAGAAAAGGATGTCCCATAAAACACTGTGGAATCCTTACGCTCATAAACTGAGGGTGGCAAGAGACTTAAATGGCAGCAGTGTGGGTGGGTCATGTTGTTATCTGAAGCTTCCAAATCTTACAGGAGTATTTCTGGATACTCAAGAGAAAGAGGTTCCACCTGTGTCCATGTTGGGCTTCACAACCACAAAGTAACATCCGCTCACACGTGAAACTATTTCTTACAGACATACACAAATAACAAGAGTAGTGCACCCCAAACTAATCATAATATTACTACTGTCATTAAAGGGTAAGACATCAACACCAATCCAACTATCGCAAAAACAGGCTCTTCAGACACATTATAGTAGCAGAGTTCAAGGCGGCCAATGGCAAATTAACTTGTGACTTCAGACTCCAAACTGGAGGAGCGGGGGGGGGGGATTCCGAGGCTCTGCAGGAATGTTCGGAGATGAGACGTTGTGTTGAGGCAAAGTGGACCCTTCTTTCTTACTTAAGTTTATGTGATGGGTTTGAGACGGGTGTAGAAGTGGTGGACTCTCCCAGGAGAGTAGGACGCAGAAGACCTGTGATATAGTGGGGGCAACAGAAAACAGG
Source organism: Xenopus laevis (assembly GCF_017654675.1). NCBI lineage: Eukaryota > Metazoa > Chordata > Amphibia > Anura > Pipidae > Xenopus > Xenopus laevis. The sequence continues at coordinate 142,397,856 of NC_054380.1, read as the reverse complement.
TTGGTTCAGATTACCAGATTCCACTGGATCTTCCTCCAGGAGGGGCAAGGATTCTGGCCGAGGCTCGCTTTGGGACGTGATCATCGATCTGAGCACCTGAAACATGGTAGACCATAATTAGTGCAACTTTTTCGTTTTAACTCATTAATAAAACCAAATGACATAAACCTAGTGCTTTAACCCAGGAACAGAACTCCTAGGACTTGGTGGAGACCTCATCCAATGATTATCAAAATGCTACACAGATTTGGGAAAGCACCGATACCAGATTAGGCAATCCCGCCCATGTAACACAGGTTGAATTGAAGGAGATACAGATAAAAACGACAGTGACTAGTTTATAAGATAACTGTGAAGGTTTATTTGCTGTATAGAGCTACATGTGTTGCAAGTCTTCCACTTCTGCTTGCCAATCTGTGATAATGTCAACTGTTTTATAACTTACATGTTCATACGTGTGCTTATACTATGCTTGTTCAAGTTTTACGGATAATAAAAATCTTTAAATAAAAAAAAAAAAATGCTACACAGATCCATTCTTATTCTGGCTGATGGTTGATTCAAACTCATATCCATTCTCAATGGAAAGGGAGACAATGGTTGCAGTGGCTAGAACATAGCAGTCTAAGCAATATATTGGACTGTAGCTCCAGGCTACTCAGCAGAGAATTTTGACCCAGTCTCACAGCCAGAGATAGTCATCATAAACCAGAATGGTTACGTTGCTGCCTTGTGCGTGTTTGTTTGAGACAATCATCTCTAACAGGTTGTTGTTTCTTACTGATTCCCAAGGATAAATTTGGATTATGCTCCCCTGAAAGGTATGGCACAAGGTATGGCAAATAAGAATAAACCATAAAAAATGAATTTGAGACAGTGAATGTGTTTGGTCTGTTTTTACTGTCTCTTACCAGAGAGGCTGAAACCTGACTCATGAAGGTCCCTCACGCCCCCATGACGAGTGGATGGTCGTGTTGGAGTGTCTGCCATTGGACTGCCTGTTTCCTTCTTACCAGAATTTACAACCACAGCAACTTCCCCCTGGTACGGAGTGCGGTCTACACATTTTTGGTTTGATGTCTGAAAAGAAAAGTGAGATAATGTGTGAATAATCTACAGTACAACCATAGCTGTAGGTGGGCGCATACTGTACATTACATTTGGTTAATCAAAGACCCCCCAATAGTTACATTTTATTATGGTCAAGCAACCCACCTTAAAAAGGCCTCTCGAGAACCCTTACTTCTACTTTCCCTATGTTTATACTCTACTCTTCACATAGGACCCAATCCTTACATTCAACCTCTGTAGAAACCAAACATTTTCTTCTTCTCAGGTTACCCTATGCTTATACTCTACTCATATCAAGGGACCCAATCCTTAAATTCAACCTCTGGAGAAGCCAATCTTCTTCTTCTTCTCAGGTAACCCTATGTTTATACTGTGTTCTTATCAAGGGTACCAATCCTTACATTCAACCTCTGGAGAAACCAAACTTCTTCTCAGGTTACCCTATGTTTATACTTTGCACATAGGACCCAATCCTTAATTCAACCTCTGGAGAAACTAAACATCTTACTCTTCACAGGTTATCCTATGTTTATACTCTTATCAAGGGACTCAATCCTTACATTCAACCTCTGGAGAAACCCGACTTCTTCTTCTTCTCAGGTTACCCTAAGCTTGTACTCTACTCGTATCAAGGGACCCAATCCTTACATTCAACCTCTGGAGAAGCCAATCTTCTTCTCAGGTAACCCTATGTTTATTGTTTGCTCTTATCAAGGGTACCAATCCTTACATTCAACATCTGGAGAAACCAAACTTCTTCTTAGGTTACCCTATGCTTATACTTTACTCTTCACATAGCACCGAATCCTTAATTCAACCTCTGGAGAAACCAAACATCTTATTCTTAACAAGTTACCCTATGTTTATACTCTACGCTTATCAAGGGACTCAATCCTTACATTCAACCTCTGGAGAAACCAAACTTCTTCTTCTCAGGTTATCCTATGTTTAAACTTTTCTCTTATCAAGGGTACCGATCCTTACATTCAACCTCTGGAGAAACCAAACTTCTTCTTCTCAGGTTATCCTATGTTTATACTCTACGCTTATCAAGGGACTCAATCCTTACATTCAACCTCTGGAGAAACCAAACTTCTTCTTCTTCTCAGGCTACCCTATGCTTATACTCTACTTTTATCAAGGGAACCAAACCTTAAATCCAACCTCTCAAGAAACCAAACTTCTTTTTCTCAGTTTACCCTATGTTTATACTGTGCTCTTATCGAGGGTACCAATACTTACATTCAACCTCTGGAGAAAACAAACCTTTTCTTCTCAAGCTACCTTATACTTATACCAAGAAACCAAACTTATTCTTGTCATGATTTCCTATGCTTACACTCATTCAAGGGACCCAATCCTTACATTCAATTTCCCTTAAGTAATCGAATTCTCGTTCTACCCTATTTTTGGTGAATCCAATGTAGACACTCTTCTCCTTCATAGCCCTTACTCCTTCAAAAAGTCTACAATATAGCTACTTATTTTGAGACACACACAGTCATGACAAAGTCTCCTAAGAAACACTATAGTTGCATTCATTCCAACTATCTCAAAAGTCCAATGTTTGCTTCACCTTCTCCTTCTGCACCATCTTCTTGTAAAGGAAATCTGGGTAAGTCCTCATGGGGAAGAAACAGCCAGATCCTTCAGCACACATGAACACTCCATTCTCATAGACTACACGGCCATGGCTAATGGTAACCAAGGGGACTCCGTGACATCTCATACTCTCATACAGATTCACATCTCCACCTTGGACCTGGGTGCTGGCAGAGATAGTCCTAAAGTAATAATGGGATTAGGTTATAGACAAGTGATTTATAGAACAGTGCCATCACCCACCCCACCAATCCACATTCAGTCATCTTGTCTCTAATAAGGTCTTTGTTCTTTTATATGGAAAGCCTCCATGGCAGAAACAACACGAGGAGGGTAAAACAGCAGCCACAGAGGAAAGAAGCAATGAGAGGCGAGCTCTATGTTCCAGTCCCTTACCTGGTGGCCTCAGGATCCCACACCACTATGTCGGCATCAGCACCTGGAATAATACGTCCTTTGCTTGGGTACATGTTGTGGATTTTGGCTGCATTGGAGCTGGTTATTGCCACAAATCGGTTCTCATCCATCTTTCCCCCGACCTGTGTGCCAAAGAAACAAGGGTTAATATACAATCTCTGGGTGCAGCACTTGGTTCAATGATCAAAACCAAATTTAATAATTGCTCCTACTCACACACACCATGTGGTTTCCACCATTGCTCCATATGGGAATGGCGCCTGCACCTAAACTTTAGGCAATACTTCCATGACTTGAGCCCATAAGCAGGTCCGGACTGAGAATTAAAATAGGCCCTGGCATTTCAGGTACACAGAGGTCCAATCAGCCCACACAGAGGCACAAACAGCCCCCACCAGCCCACTAAATACTGTCTTTCTATGGGACCTTATAGCAGCCCCTCTGGCATTTGCCAGAACCCACAGATTGCCAGTCTGGTCTGCCGATAAGCCCTACAAAGTAACAATACATATGCAACCACATATAGGACACAGGGCAGATTGCACCTCCTGATTCAGCACAGGTGAGTTAGTCTAATGGGGGAGCTAATGATGGCCTAATGCCTGGGGCCATGTGCCTCCCCTTCGCAGTGCCAAGAAGACCCTTTTCCTCAAAAGCTGATCATTTCTTGAGGAATCCAAATTCTGAGAACAACTGTCAGGCCAAGTTGCCAGGCACCAGAACATTACTGTGCAAATGGGTGATTCCAATAACTGATGTGTGAGGGTTTATATACTGAGAATGATGTATTATTGGATCCATGACTCGTTGGCCAATAGCCAGGCTGCAGTGGTCAGTGGTTGTTATTATGCTTTAAAACTGAACCTTCTCCGCAGCCCTGTCTGGAACATACCACTCCTCTCTCCCAAATAACACTCATCCGGTCTTGCACCCCTCCCACGCCGTGAGGGATCTTGGTGAAGTCCTCCTTCCCCATGGCTTTCTGTTTGCTTGTGAAGGTTCTGTGATCCGAAGACACCACATTGAGCGAGTCACTGGGAAGGAAAAAGAGGGGAGAAAACTGATTTTTTTTTTTTGTTCTAAGGGAGGTGGATAAATTCTGCCCCAACATGTTCCAAGTAGGCGGAGCTGGCAGTAAATGTAGATGCAATGAGGTTCCCTGCAGATTGGTGCTCATGTGCTTTTTGCTTAAAGGTCCAGTAACAACAAATAAAGTGATGCTCTTGTGCAACCAAACTCATCTCTATCCTGCTTAAAGCAGACACTCTGTGACTTCAGGGGAGCCTTAGATTTTACATATTCATGACCTGCCACCATTTGCATCCCTGTTTGTGCCTGATGCTCCCCAATCCACTTACTTGGCCAGCAGGCTCATGAGGTAGTTGGGAGTGTTGCTGTCCAGGCGCAGTGGTGGGACAGTAACGTAGGCGGCGGCGTGAGACCACTCCTGGTGGTAGTAATGAAGCCCATTGAAAGTAGAGTGGGCTGTGGTGGTCTCTCCGTACACTGATTTACCTGAGGGACAGCACATCAGACACATAAATAAGAAACCCAGTAGTGCTCCAGGCAATTCTAACTCCTCAGCAGCATCTGGGGGGCTTCGTGGCTTCTTACCTTGCATTTTGGCTGCAGCAATAACGTCTCCTGCTGACATACTGGAAACATTGACCAGGTATAATGGGCAGAAAGTCTGAGAAGCAGAAATAAAGGGGAGATTAGACGGAGATGCATTGCGGGTAATAAGTGTAGGGACCCATGGATGGAAATCCCCTATAAGTGCTATTCCCCTAGTTACTAGGCAGAGGCCTCTGTATCTATTTCATTTACACATTGATGTTATTGGCCCATAGATATAGAGACCCTGTCCTGTTACACTTTAATAAAGTCATTAGAGAGAGGTGGTTCTTCCTTTTTTGGTCTCCATTGTGTGACCCAGGTGTTTGGAGAGTCTGGTGTCAGTAAAGAGTTCTGCCCTAGAAGGACAAAAGTGGGGGAACAGGGAGTGAATATTAGTCACATATAGGACGGGCTGTGTCAGGAGAACATTCTAGGAAGGTGAGATAGTCAGGAGTAGCTGGAAAGAGCAGCCTGTGCTCCACCTAAGGACTAATAGTTGGAGGCGCCATTGGCCTATAGTGATGGGAACAGAGTGCAGAGGGGATTCAGGTTTAGAATATTCTTCTCTGAACAGATTCCACAGGAGGGAACTGGACCACTAGCTGGGTGCCTAAAGGTGCATCTTTAACCTTGTGTAGTTACACAACAGCCTCCCCCTTCCTCTTGCACTTAGTAAGGGTCCATCTGGTTAAGAGAGTCGAGTCCAGTGTTGACCCATGTTCCCCCATCACTTGCTGAAAAGTCATTTTTAGGCCAAGACAAGATCCCTGCACACAACAAGCAGCAGCCCATCCAATGCCAGACAGATAACCCGGGCACTATTTCTAGCCACAAGCTAAACGCCCTAGAGGGGACTACAATGATATAAAGAGCAAATACCCCACAGGTACTATTCCTAGAGACAAAATGCCCACAGAGAATTAGCCCCAGTTACAGACCAGACCGTACCCTGTTAGCGATGGTTATTGCTCGATGTACGGCCTCTGCTTCCAGCTGCATATGGGAAACAAACATGGAGAGACATTGCAGAATAATATTGTATAAAGTCATAAAAGCCATTGGCAAGAATCCCATTCTGCTCACCCCCTGGATGACTTAACTAATTACAGAGCTCAGATTCTCTGTACTACCTGCTCCTGGGCTGTTCTCTTTCCCATGGTCAGACAGGAACCTCCCCCTGGGTAAGTGAATCTCCCCCAGTACTTACCCAGGTACAGAGCTCTGATTCTCTGTACTTCCTGCTCCTGGGCTGTTCTCTTTCCCATGGTCAGACAGGAACCTCCCCCTGGGTAAGTGAATCATATCTCCCCCAGTACTTACCCAGGTACAGAGCTCTGATTCTCTGTACTTCCTGCTCCTGGGCTGTTCTCTTTCCCATGGTCAGACAGGAACCTCCCCCTGGGTATGTGAATCCAATCTCCCCCAGTACTTACCTAGGTACAGAGCTCTGATTCTCTGTACTTCCTGTTCCTGGGCTGTTCTCTTTCCCATGGTCAGACAGGAACCTCCCCCTGGGTAAGTGAATCCAATCTCCCCCAGTACTTACCCAGGTACAGAGCTCTGATTCTCTGTACTTCCTGCTCCTGGGCTGCTCTCTTTCCCATGGTCAGACAGGAACCTCCCCCTGGGTAAGTGAATCCAATCTCCCCCAGTACTTACCCAGGTACAGAGCTCTGATTCTCTGTACTTCCTGCTCCTGGGATGTTCTCTTTCCCATAGTGAAATGGGCCAAAAATCAACCTGCTTTATACTGCCCATCAATCCCATGGGAAAGCTCCAGCCGTGGGCCCATGTTTTACCCCCAGTTGGACAGGTCACTTTTTTGGTGATAAATCCTTAGAAACCCCTCAAATAAATATAAATAGATTGAGGCCATTAAGCTGCTGTCCTGGTGTCTGCCACTAGAGGGCACTATACAGTGCAGGACTCATACAGGCATTTGAGGGGCACACGAGGAGCAGAGGGGTAGAAAAAGGGGTCTCTTACCTCTTCGGGGCGACTGATCTCAATTCCCTCAGGGCCAGTGATCCCCAGTTCCAGCACCTCCTTAGCCCCCTGCAAAAGACACATATTGATTGGATTTCTATTGTTATTGCTCTCATTCCTCTCCCCTCCCCCAGTCTGGCATTCATACTGCTGCCTTGTTGCTACGGTGAGATTTTTAGAGAAGATCCAGACTGTGGGTGGGGTTCAGCACACAAGCAGATAACAGGGCCTAGACCAGAGCTTTTATTGTTGGTTATTGGCCCCACAATGGGATCCAAGTGACCCCTCACCTCTGCCACCAAATCCCCATTCTCCGCATGGACACGAGCCACGGCCCCCAGATCTTTGCAGTGGCGGAAGACTTGGTAGAGCTCGTGGTCCCTCAGCATGTAGAGCTCCTTGTAGGTCATGAACATCTGGAAGGAATTCACCCCTTTCTCTCGCACCAGGGTCTCCATCTCAGCCCTCACCTGCGGGAGTGAAACAAAAGGGGGTTCAGCAGAAATAGGGGGGAGGGCAGTTGGGGTGTCCAACAAACAAGGGCACAGGCTTAGGTGCAATAAAAAGTGCAGAGGTAAAACCATAATAATATGTGGGGGTGAAGCCGTTGCCCCTATTTGTACCAATGAGACCACCATGAGTTACAGCTGAGAAACACTTTGATGCTTTGACCAGCAGAGGGCGCAGTGTGTAAGGATTGGGTATAAAGACAAATATGCAAATGATTATTAGTCTGTGGCCAATCATTGTGGGAAAATAAAGTGACTGACACTATCTGGGCAGTACCAGAACCCCAGACCCATAAGCAGTGAAACCCCAGTGGATTGCGGAGGTCGCAGACACTCGGCTGGGAGTTGCCTTATTTCTTGTTGTGATATTGAGAAGTCGCCGAGGTTGAGTCCATCATTGGACTGATTTATTAAGTGCTGATCCAGCTGTTTTCTCTGCGCTTCTCAGGATCCATATTCCTCCCAGTCCCAGTCACTCTGTATTAATTGGGCCCATCTGCTCCCACCCCCTCCCATCATGTTCCTGTAATAGGGGCCGTTCTATTCTACAAGTAACCCCATGGCACTGGGGAAATCTGGGTACAAATCCGTTATACCCCCTGTCATTTGGGGAGGTGACATTATGGGCACATAATATGGACTGGCGCTCGATTCTGATCACCCTAATGGCACGGGGTTGTTGTTTAGCGGGGGCCACACTCTCTGACCCGGACACATAAGCGCCAGGGTGGGGTTCAGCACACAATACAGCTCCATGCATTACCTTGGGGCTCCACCAGGTGACCCCCATGTGCAGGGAGTAGTCACAGCAAACCTTGGGGTCGGCCAGGCTGCGGCACTTCTCATAGGCGTCGAGGAGAGACACGTCCTTGTCGGGCAGAACATGTCCAATAATCATGGTGGTGCCGCCCATTAGTGCCGCCTACAGGGGCAGAGCAGAGACATGTTACATGTGATGAGCAGAGATGAAGGGGTTACAAGTGATGATCAGAGATGAGAGGGTTATGTGTGATGAGCAGAGATGAGAGGTTTACGTGGGATGAGCAGAGATGAGAGGGTTACATGTGATGAGCAGAGATGAAGGGGTTACATGTGATGAGCAGAGATGAAGGGGTTACGTGTGATGAGCAGAGATGAAGGGGATACGTGTGATGATCAGAGATGAAGGGGTTACGTGTGATGAGCAGAGATGAAGGGGTTACGTGTGATGAGCAGAGATGAAGGGGTTACGTGTGATGAGCAGAGATGAAGGGGTTACGTGTGATGAGCAGAGATGAAGGAGTTACACGTGATGAGCAGAGATGAGAGGGTTACACATAATGAGCAGAGATGAAGGGGTTATGTGTGATGAGCAGAGATGAAGGGGTTACACATGATGAGCAGAGATGAAGGGGTTACGTGTGATGAGCAGAGATGAAGGGGTTACGTGTGATGAGCAGAGATGAAGGGGTTACACGTGATGAGCAGAGATGAAGGGGTTACGTGTGATGAGCAGAGATGAAGGGGTTACATGTGATGAGCAGAGATGAAGGGGTTACGTGTGATGAGCAGAGATGAAGGGGTTACGTGTGATGATCAGAGATGAAGGGGTTACGTGTGATGAGCAGAGATGAAGGGGTTACGTGTGATGAGCAGAGATGAAGGGGTTACGTGTGATGAGCAGAGATGAAGGGGTTACACATGATGAGCAGAGATGAAGGGGTTACGTGTGATGAGCAGAGATGAAGGGGTTACGTGTGATGAGCAGAGATGAAGGGGTTACACGTGATGAGCAGAGATGAAGGGGTTACGTGTGATGAGCAGAGATGAAGGGGTTACGTGTGATGAGCAGAGATGAGAGGGTTACACATAATGAGCAGAGATGAAGGGGTTACGTGATGAGCAGAGATGAAGGGGTTACACATAATGAGCAGAGATGAAGGGGTTATGTGTGATGAGCAGAGATGAAGGAGTTAAGTGTGATGAGCAGAGATGAAGGGGTTACGTGATGAGCAGAGATGAAGGGGTTACACATAATGAGCAGAGATGAAGGGGTTATTTTCTACAATTGCCCATTTCCCATCAGCCCCAGTGAGTCATTGGGATTAATAACTAATCAATATTAACCCTTTATGCCAGTGTTCATGAGTCGCGTGTGTGGGTGCACATTATTGTTCACAGACTTACACTATGGGGCCCGCAGTCATTATAATCAAGGCTTGCAGGGAGTTGTAACTGGTTAGTTAACCCTGTACAGCACATTAACCCTTCCCTCTCACTGGCACATTAGGATCAGACTCAGCAATGACAGTTCAGCACTATGATGAGTGTCAGCTCCCAAGTTCAGTCTGAAAGGGCCCCGGGGCCACAGGTACTTGTCTCTCCCCATGTGACTCTGCACTCTATTCACTGGGAATCTCTAGCGCTCTAGAACTCTCTGCAGACAGCTGTTGCCATGGAAACAAGGCCAGCCCAATCATCTGAGGCCCCTGTTAGGGGAAAGGGCAGGAGGGTCGCTGGGAGTTTTTGGAGCTGCTGAGACCTGGATATTATACACCCCAGACACAGGGGGTCTGATTTCCCACAATCCCTCTGCTACAATTGTCCCCTGACATTACACTGCATTAGATTGTAAGCTCTTCTGGGCAGTATCTACAAGTGCAGGTCTAAAGGGCAACAACTCCTTCCAGGTCACTTCTGAGAGTTGCGTCACAAAATAGGAGGGGCTTAGCAGAAAGTGGGCAGGGCTAAATGCAGACAAGCGACCCCTGCTGGAAACAAGTGACTCATGCTGTGAGCCCCAGAGAGGCAGTAGGAGCTGCTGGTTGTGAGTGTGAGTGTGGGGGAGGGATGAGTGAGTGCTTGTATCACGAGTGACACCCCAATGTTTCTATATATCTGTAACCTTGTTATGAGCTAAGGGGGCCCAGTCTGAAGGTCAGTTAGGGGGAGATTTGGGGTGAGTGCTTATTTGTACCCTGGGTACCCCTGGAACTATAACAGGGTGACACCCCAATGTTTCTATATATCTGTAACCTTGTTATGAGCTAAGGGGGCCCAGTCTGAAGGTCAGTTAGGGGGAGATTTGGGGTGAGAGCTTATTTGTACCCTGGGTACCCCTGGAACTATAGCAGGGTGACACCCCAATGTTTCTATATATCTGTAACCTTGTTATGAGCTAAGGGGGCCCAGTCTGAAGGTCAGTTAGGGGGAGATTTGGGGTGAGTGTTTATTTGTACCCTGGGTACCCCTGGACCTATAGCAGGGTGACACCCCAATGTTTCTATATATCTGTAACCTTGTTATGAGCTAAGGGGTCCAGTCTGAAGGTCAGTTAGGGGGAGATTTGGGGTGAGTGTTTATTTGTACCCTGGGTACCCCTGGAACTATAGCAGGGTGACACCCCAATGTTTCTATATATCTGTAACCTTGTTATGAGCTAAGGGGGCCCAGCCTGAAGGTCAGTTAGGGGGAGATTTGGGGTGAGTGCTTTTTGGTGCCCTGGGTACCCCTGGACCTATAGCAGGGTGACACCCCAATGTTTCTATATATCTGTAACCTTGTTATGAGCTAAGGGGGCCCAGCCTGAAGGTCAGTTAGGGGGAGATTTGGGGTGAGTGCTTATTTGTACCCTGGGTACCCCTGGAACTATAGCAGGGTGACACCCCAATGTTTCTATATATCTGTAACCTTGTTATGAGCTAAGGGGGCCCAGCCTGAAGGTCAGTTAGGGGGAGATTTGGGGTGAGTGCTTATTTGTACCCTGGGTACCCCTGGAACTATAGCAGGGTGACACCCCAATGTTTCTATATATCTGTAACCTTGTTATGAGCTAAGGGGTCCAGTCTGAAGGTCAGTTAGGGGGAGATTTGGGGTGAGTGTTTATTTGTACCTGGGTACCCCTGGAACTATAGCAGGGTGACACCCCAATGTTTCTATATATCTGTAACCTTGTTATGAGCTAAGGGGGCCCAGCCTGAAGGTCAGTTAGGGGGAGATTTGGGGTGAGTGCTTTTTGGTGCCCTGGGTACCCCTGGACCTATAGCAGGGTGACACCCCAATGTTTCTATATATCTGTAACCTTGTTATGAGCTAAGGGGGCCCAGTCTGAAGGTCAGTTAGGGGGAGATTTGGGGTGAGTGTTTATTTGTACCCTGGGTACCCCTGGAACTATAGCAGGGTGACACCCCAATGTTTCTATATATCTGTAACCTTGTTATGAGCTAAGGGGGCCCAGCCTGAAGGTCAGTTAGGGGGAGATTTGGGGTGAGTGCTTTTTGGTGCCCTGGGTACCCCTGGACCTATAGCAGGGTGACACCCCAATGTTTCTATATATCTGTAACCTTGTTATGAGCTAAGGGGGCCCAGCCTGAAGGTCAGTTAGGGGGAGATTTGGGGTGAGTGCTTATTTGTACCCTGGGTACCCCTGGAACTATAGCAGGGTGACACCACAATGTTTCTATATATCTGTAACCTTGTTATGAGCTAAGGGGGCCCAGTCTGAAGGTCAGTTAGGGGGAGATTTGGGGTGAGTGTTTATTTGTACCCTGGGTACCCCTGGAACTATAGCAGGGTGACACCCCAATGTTTCTATATATCTGTAACCTTGTTATGAGCTAAGGGGGTCCAGTCTGAAGGTCAGTTAGGGGGAGATTTGGGGTGAGTGTTTATTTGTACCCTGGGTACCCCTGGAACTATAGCAGGGTGACACCCCAATGTTTCTATATATCTGTAACCTTGTTATGAGCTAAGGGGGCCCAGCCTGAAGGTCAGTTAGGGGGAGATTTGGGGTGAGTGCTTATTTGTACCCTGGGTACCCCTGGAACTATAGCAGGGTGACTGTTACCCCAATGTTTCTATATATCTGTAACCTTGTTATGAGCTAAGGGGGCCCAGTCTGAAGGTCAGTTAGGGGGAGATTTGGGGTGAGTGTTTATTTGTACCCTGGGTACCCCTGGAACTATAGCAGGGTGACCCCCCAATGTTTCTATATATCTGTAACCTTGTTATGAGCTAAGGGGGCCCAGTCTGAAGGTCAGTTAGGGGGAGATTTGGGGTGAGTGTTTTTTTGTACCCTGGGTACCCCTGGAACTATAGCAGGGTGACCCCCCAATGTTTCTATATATTTGTAACCTTGTTATGAGCTAAGGGGGCCCAGTCTGAAGGTCAGTTAGGGGGAGATTTGGGGTGAGTGTTTATTTGTACCCTGGGTACCCCTGGAACTATAGCAGGGTGACCCCCCAATGTTTCTATATATTTGTAACCTTGTTATGAGCTAAGGGGGCCCAGTCTGAAGGTCAGTTAGAGTGTTTATTTGTAGGGGCATCTCAAGGCAGAAATATAGTAAAAAAAAAAGGGTAACTAATCCTGCAATGTGGGTTGTGGGAGATAATTGCTGCTGAGAATAAGGCTGGGTAAGGCTTGTGTTTTGTTACCAGAATGGAAGGAATATAAAAATAACAGAAGTAACATTTTCCCATTTTACACTGATTCACACCCTGTTTTCAAAGAAACCCCTATTACTATTACCCAGCACAAAAATGGGAGGCGCTGGGGGTGCTGCATGGACTATAATTAATTTCTGCCAGGTAAACAGTTACCCCAGGAAAGGACACAGGAGGTTTGGGGTCGGGTAGAGGAATTCTCATGGAATCTCTGCTTTTGCCACAAGAGCTCACAACCAACACCTTGCAGATGGCAAATGCTCATTCCAAGGGTAATTAAGCCGAAGATAAATTAAATAAAAACACAGACTTGGCAGAGAGAAAAAATAACTTCATTGTTATAAACAGATAAAATTCCCCGGGGGGGGGGGGGGGTAAATTCCTTCCACTAGAGACAGACACAGAACCAACAGCCTAAAGATTAGAAAGGTAATGTAATACCAGTCAATCACATGTGTTATTCAATAGTGAAAGTCAGTGAAAGTTACCTGCTGACTGGTTGCTATGGGTTACAAGACCAGTAGCCAAGATCACACCTGCTATGGCTCCGCCCACCCTCAGGCCACATGACTCACCTTGGTCCCATTGTAGAAGTCGTCCATGCAGGTGGCATTCATGAAGGTTTGGTGGAAGTGGGTGCTGGTGTCTATTCCTCCCGGGATCACAAGCTTCCCTGTAGCATCAATAACCTTGGCTCCACCAGGGATCATCAGCTCCTTCCCGATCTGCTGGATTATTCCATTCTCTATATAAACGTCAGCCTCCTGGGTACAGTCATCGTTCACTACTTTCCCTCCTTTGATGAGTATCCGAGCGCTGGCAGGATTGGCGTGCATGTCTGTATGAGCAGAACCAATAGATCCAGAGTCAAATAGATCCAGAGTCAAATAGACACAGAGTCAAATAGATACAGAGTTAAATAGACACAGAGTCAAATAGACACAGAGTCAAATAGATACAGAGTCAAATAGACACAGAGTCAAATAGATACAGAGTCAAATAGATCCAGAGTCAAATAGACACAGAGTCAAATAGATCCAGAGTCAAATAGACACAGAGTCAAATAGATACAGAGTCAAATAGACACAGAGTCAAACAGATACAGAGTCAAATAGATACAGAGTCAGAGTCAAATAGACACAGAGTCAAAAAGATACAGAGTTAAATAGATACAGAGTCAGAGTCAAATAGATACAAACAAATCTCACAGTTTCCTTATGATTTAATAGACTTCTCTTCCCCGGGGAGGAGGAACATTACATTGACAGATTTGTCTCATAACTAACTGGAGTTTTTGTTTATAAGCAAATATGTTTGGCTCAGGCCCTCAGTTCTTCTGTATATTCCTATCAGTATATATTGCTGGGAGCTGCCATGTTGCTTCCCATTCTGCCGACAATCAGCTCTCACATTCCTTACACTTGTCATACAGACCAGCCACAGACAGGAATAAAGGGCCCAGCCATGCGTTTCATTCAATTCATAATAAAACCCCTCAATTCGCCCATTGGAGCTCCAGCCGGCAGCAGTGGGGCACAAAGAGTCTTTATTAACCAGCCAGTGTCTGGGGATGACAGAGAGAGGAGCAAACTGTCAGTTACTGAGCAAGACTCGCCAATGTGCCAAGTGCCAAGATGGGAGCAGGAGAAATGCCGCAGCCGCTCGTAGTGAGATGGAGCCCAAGTCTGATACAGGCGAAGGGGAAATAAAAACTCACAAATGTACAGACTGTGAATGATTTTATAGATCTTTATAGAGGGGAGTGAACCTGCCTATTAGTACATGTAGTAAAGAGGCTGCCATACTGCTTATCTGCTGAACATAAAATAGAAATGAAAAAGCACCTCCAAATTAGATTGTAAGTTCTATGAACAAGGAGCCGGGCCTCCTTCCTCCTTGGTTTCCACACTGTCAGGTTCCCTCCCAGGCAGATTTGGGTGCACAGGCCTAACTCTTTATATAGCGCAGCCACAACTCCCCGCAACCCTGAGAGGCAGAGTCTGAGGCCAGGACTTCTGTCAGTTCTCTGGTGTCGATACTTAGTAACCCCTTCCCTCTGTCATTAGTTTCCCTTCGTCAATAATGATTGCGATGGATTATTTACTCTTTCACTGCTGGACTCCCAGCTCAGTCCTTACACAGCCTCCTCCATTACTACTGTGAGTACATAAGGCCTGACCTCTGTCATAAGGAACCCACCAAGCTGGACAATCCAACCCCGAAGGAGTGAGCTGCCGTAACTGCCCCTGTATAAAAATGCAAGCTCTTGGCCACAGACTTAAATTATTAGTAGGTGCTGCCCTTTTTAATCTGGCCAGTTACCTAAACAAAATGAGTAGGGGGTAAAGACATTTTTGCCTTTATCTGGTTGCTAGGGTTGCACTGTCCCTAGCAACTAAGCATCAGTCTGAATGGCAGGCAGGAAGATAAGGGAGAGAAAACACAGATGCCCGTGGCAGCTGCAGCGTTAATGTCCCACTCCCAGAATCCCTTTCTCCAAATTCCCACACCTTATATATTTACACTGCTGTTCAGTGTAAAATAAAGTTGAGATTATTATGGGATTCCAACATCTGCTGAATGGAGGAGTCTCTGTCGCCCCCAGATAACGACCCCGGCAACAACACAACTGGTTCCCTTTGGGCCAATGGAAGTGGCATGTGACTAGTAGAGCTGGCAAGTAGATCAGCCATGTGGCATTTACACCACCCTTCCCCCAAACGCATATTCACAAGCTCCTCCCAGTTACTGGCAGGGATGGAGGGCCACAGGCTGGACACATTAATGGGGCCCCTCAGACTCAGTTAGACCTTTACAATAACTGCATTTGGCCTTGAACTGACGCTGTTGTCAAACTTGCCCTTTAAGTAAGTCACAGGCTCATAGGAAGGGTCTGGACTGGGAGTCGAAAGAGGCCTCGGCATTCCAGGTACATAGAGGCCCTATCAGCTCCCAGTAGCCCACTAAGTAGTCGCTGTGTCTATGGGACCATTAGCCACGAGCCACAGGTTGTCAGTCCAGGGCTGAGCTTGTGAGTGAGACGTTAGTGTGAGATATTGGCACAGCAGTAAATGAGCAGTGACACAAGTACAGGACACACGGACCAATCAAATGAAGCTGGAGGGCCCCCCCCACTGTGCCCCCCTTTTTATTACATCAATGACAAACTCACCAACCAGTTTAATAAACACCAAAAACTGAACTGGGGGGGGCGGGTATAAATCTCCTGCCGCTCACTGTAGCCTGATGGGAAATTGCACACGGCCCGCACTAGTTTAGGGGAGTGTTACCTGCTGCCCCCAAAGTATCTGACACCCCCAAAACTATCTGATGCCCCCAAAAGTATCTGACGCCCCCAAAAGTATCTGATGCCCCTTATACTATCTGATGCCCCCAAAAGTATCTGACGCCCCCAAAAGTATCTGATGCCCCTTATACTATCTGACACCCCCAAAACTATCTGACACCCCCAAAACTATCTGATGCCCCCAAAACTATCTGACGCCCCCTATACTATCTGACGCCCCCAAAATTATTTCAGTTAGAAACAAAAAGACTGATAGGAGGGGAATCCC